>NC_090890.1:35576398-35598898 GCF_036669925.1 Montipora capricornis | reverse complement strand
ATATATAAACCAAATATTTTTGGACAGTTCTTTAGAATTACAGTCGCCAAGAGTTTCTCGTCATCGATATCGCACAGTTTTCTGCGCCACGGAATTTCAATTCCCGTTGATCATTAAAGAAAGTGCCTTGAACCATTTCTGGACTAGAAGGAGGGAAAAAGCAAACTATGGGTGTGTTAATTATATATTAGCGGTCAACTTAGAATCAATTCAATTTTTATTAATAACTGACTAACGACTGCCATTAGTTTAAAAGGAAACTCCACTGACTTAACACCACACAACGTAATTATTCAGTTACAATCAAAATTGTTTGAGCTTTTTTCAATGAAAGCGTTTGCATCCGAAATAAATAAATAGATAAATTTCCACTCTACGCCAATCGATCACTGAACATTTTGTGTGCAACTCCTCTCTGTGTGACAACTCGTGAACCCCTTCATGTTCAATGACAGAAAATCATGATCAAAGACTGAAGCAACGCTTGCTAGTAATTTTTTCCTGTATTCACGACCGCTAAACCTCTATTTGGAGCCGTTGTTTTTTTCCTTGCAGGAGGATCCCTATGATTTTCCGCTGTCCTCAAATGAGCTCTCCGGCCCATCAAAGATCATTTAGTGCTCACAAAATGTCAGAAGTGAGACAACACAAATTTAAGGAGAACTTGTTTTGGCAAAAGTACAGATGGTGGCGATTTGTAGCATTTTAAAGTCCAAGCTCGATGGAAAAATAGACGCTCTAAATTCCGATTATAGAGTCCGATAACATTTAATTTGATCAATTTATCATGGCATATTTCACTATCACTTTTACTCTACCTTCTTCCCAATCATTTTGTTCCTTCAAAAGCTTCCCCCCCCCAAAAATGTTGTCATCATGGAGCATCGAAACGGTTTCTGCAATTAGCAGTGGGTGCACAACGTTAAAAGATTAAATCCTATCAGAAAGGCAACGTCACAGTTTAATATCTGTACATTAAACTATTGTAGAGTAATGAAGGGTGTCTTCAAGGCCTTGGTTGTTGCCATGGCAACTGTATGGCACTGCATTAAGATCCTTTAAAACTCACTTTTCAATAAATATCTCTAAAACCAATTTGATTACAATTTCAAATTCATTAGCGTAATAAGTAATATATGGAAAAAATATCTGATACAACTTAAGCTACTTATTGAAAAGATGTAAGAAAAATGTTAAGATAAGAGTTCCACCGGATAATTTTCTTTGAATTTTCTTTTGAGAATGCAAAATGACGAATCTGGATTGTATATCAAAAGTCAGGGAACGTCACCTACTTTCCGGTTTTCGCCATTTTAGCTAAAAGAAAAGGAAAGGAACTTTATTTCACTGCCTAGTCGTTCTAGCGCTGGACCACTAATTGAAGACACTGTAAACTGAAATTGACAATAAACGCAAATCAAGTCAAATGTTGGTTTTTGAGGCAAGGGGAAAACCGGATTATCCGGAGACAAACCTCTCGGTGAAGAGTTGTGAACCAACAAACTCAACCCACATATGACGCCGAGGCTAGGAGTCAAACCCGGGTCTCATCGTTGGGAGACAAGTGCTCTCACCACCGCGCCATCCCTGCACTCCACATAGCAAGCCTTTTTTTTTCGCGCGGGTAATTTGCTTGCGTGTTTCTTGGAATCCATTCCCCGCTCGGTCAGAAAACGCTTTGAAGTGGATAACTGCCTATGGTTTGTCCAACTCAGGGTCTAGAATATGTTTGCAGTGCGGGTCATGATAGATAAAAGGGAGAAGTGATCCTCCAACTTATCACAATAATTTAAGCAATTGTCTCTTATAGACGAATGAGACACTATATATTCATTTCATTTGTCTCCTATAAATACCTAAAAAATCTAGGTGGCTTTAACGGGATCCCGTTATTTACCGTTCTCGAGACCTCGGGCAAGGTTTTTTTCCCCTAAGGACGGACCTCCATTCCGGTAAATAAAGTATATGTCATCCCAGACACGGCTGATGTTGAAGTTGAGAAGAAGAGTAAGGGGACACTTCGTGACGCTTGCATCAAATTATGTGCATTTCTAGACATATCTTAAAGTTTCTCGTTATTGACATCGGTTTTCTATGCCACAGTCTGATTTCCGGATTTTCAATTCCTCTTCATTATTAAAAAGTGCCTTAAATCATTTCTGGGGTGGGAGGAGGGAAAACGCAAACTATGGGTGTGTTTATGGTCAACTTTGAATCAACTCAATATTTCTGTTTTTAACCGATAGCGCAGAGAAATTCCTGGTACGTTTGCTAACAAAGAACTGAAAAGCTGATAATAAAATTTTTGGTTGCCATGTCTATTAACATTTCGTGTTCAGCTGTAGTGTTAAACAAGCTCCGCATTAATCGCTACTCAACTCCCTGCCAGTTTTTGATTCCTTCAATTTTATCCTCGTGCAACAAATATAATGGAGGTCAAAAGTCGATTTTACTACACCAAGAGAGGATGAGATGAGAAAATATATCCGCCTTATATGGTATCTTTCAATGATAATTTTTCAAGCGATCTACTTTTAGCTTGTGGTCATACTGAGCGGCTATTTTTAGAAAAAAAAACACCTGATTTATCAGTTCTAATGACGTGGTGATACTTAAAGGCTGGTTTTCACAAGCGACGGAATCGGATTTTAAGCTCGACGGAATCATAGTCAGAAGAATCAGAACGTTTCCATTTTCTTCCGACACCGGTTGACTCCGTGTCGCTTATGCTCCAGTGTAAACTAGATTGTTGGAGTCGGAAGCAAAAGTGGAAGAACCAACCAATCACAATGACTGGAATCGAGCATCGTGATTGGTTTATTCTTCCGCTTCTACTTGCAACTCCGAAAATGCAGTTTTCACTGGATCGTAAGCGACGGGGTAATAAGGGGAATCGGTATTCTGCTTCCGACTCCGACAATTTGATTTTCACTAGATCGTATCGCTCTGCGCTTCTGATTACGACTCCAACTCCGACTCCATCCCTTTTGAAAACCAGCCTGAAGACTTGGCGATTTTGCTGTTCTGCATGAAGTGACAAAAATGGCCTTTGTGGTAGATATCACATTTTTTGACGAATCTCCAAACTTTGACTTTGAGAAGAGTGGGAAAAGCTCTCCTGACTACACATTGTGAAAAAATCAATATGAAGAAAAACATACACAGAAAGTCAAGAGAACAAGAATCATACTCAGAGGAAACTTTAATTTGTAATCCGGCTTTTTATTCAGCAGAATTTTATTCCAATCAAAAGCAGCCCTAATATACGAAGGTGGCCGTTATCCACGATGATATTAATGTATACTTATTTAACTATACATTTAAATGATTTATGTCCCTTTAAAGAGCTTTTGCCGGACTGATCATGAAGCTTTTATGTTGATATCTAAGCTTGAGGTTTAGGAACTTCCTCAACAAAGATTCGGGACACTGCATTCCAACCTGTCTCGGCATCAGCATTTCCATAGCTAGGACAATTGCCGACCCAGAATCCCACTCGCACCTTTCCCTTGTGAATGTTGTTGCAGTGCCCTTCAATATGGCGGACGCGGAGAGGTTCTTGACCCGCCAAGCGTAAGTACACAACACCATCAATAGGGAGGGGAGCCGAGCATTCAGCACCGTTGAAAGTGAAGTACCAGCGTTTACAGCAACTAGTGCAGCCATAAACTCGCAAAGTACCAGTCCAGGCCACATGAAGAGCTGTATCAGAGAAGTTCTTGGTGAACACGCAATCCTGTGTAATAAAAATCGTCTTATATTAAATGTGTGAGCGGCCATAAAAGTAGAGATAATTTCAGCTCCCAGAAATCGGTAATAAATCACTATACTATTATTTCTATTATCATTTTATTATGATTATTAGTTGCGCTAATATCGTTATGCAAAGCATTTGGAAAAAATGAAATTCCAGAAAAGATAAAAATAAGGGATCACCAAACAAACCCTGAAGTGTAAGTTTTAGCCACAACAAATCCCTCTAAATTTGAAGAAAGGTCGGAATCAAAGGTTTTACTTCGAATAGTTTTCCTTTTCTCTCTGTGGCAAATACTCAATTGCTTGATCTATCCAAAATTATTTATTCAAATGAAGAAATTTAATTCTCCTAAGCAGATTAACACATCTGTTTACTTCACGAGAAATGTCCTCTTCCAGGAAATGACGTGCACATGTGTTTTGCACATTAAAACTGAACTTTCTTGAGCGACTGTTTACCAACGATATAGACTTGTCTTCCATGCTATCAAAAAAGCAATTTGATTCTAATCATAATCAGGTCATAATCTTTGCCATCGTTCACGTTCCATGCGCATTCCATCCAGTTTTTAATGACGTTAGCATGACGTCAATACTTTTAAGGCCTAATGTCACTCTTAAGAATTTATTAACTTTGGAACAAAATGTTATTAGATTTAGAACTTCATTACCAGAAAGAGAGTAGTGCTTGAATGCGAAAGCCAAACACTAGAAGCTAAATATTTTGAGCAAGAGCCGATACAACGTAGATTTGATTTTAGTAGTGTACTATATTTCAGCTGGCCAAACCAGCCTTCTTCAGGTGCAATGAGAGTTTACATTGGATTGCTTCTATGTACATATATATGTAGTAAATGGATGTTGACGTAATACTGGAAGAATGTGATAAAATATGGTAGTTACAACAAATTTGAATTCAAATACTAAGAGTAACGGAAATATAACGAAAGGGACTGTAAATAATAAACTGAACTTTAATACGTTTCTTCGTGGATATTAAGACCGTTGGGATCAATTATCCTGCCTTTTGAAATTAAAAAACGTTTCCCTGGCCTTACTGATCGAGTCTCTGTTGGAAAATATTTTTTCGATAGGAATTAATTGCATGTCCTTAGAAATGTTGTGGGGAGAGGAGAAGAAATGTTCTGCGACTGTACTAGGTTTGGATTTGGTGTTAGCGTTATCTAAAGTGCGGCGGTGTTCATTAAAACGGTCTTTTAAACGTCGTTAAGTTTCTCCTATGTACTGTAGATGGCATCTGTTACATTGAATCATATACGTAAACAGAATGTACACTGACGACCTCATTGACGAGAAGACAAAACAATACCTCATACAACCTAACGTAAAACCAGGACGTTTTTACATCCTTCCCAAAGTACACAAGCCCGGTAACCCAGTACGCCCCATTGTTTCATCCAATAGTCATTCCACTGAACGCATATTCCATTTTGTTGACCACCATCTTCAACCTCTTGTCCACAAGCTACCATCTTATGTTAAACACACTAATGATTTTCTCAATAAACTCCTTACCATTGGCAAATTACCCTCTAATTCATTATTAGTAACACTTGACGTCTCATCTTTATACACCAATATTCCACATAATGAAGGTATATTAATGCTTGTGATAATTTTTTACCCACTGATCCTCACAACACCATCATCCCTACTGGCACTATTTGCGACCTCATCCGCGTGATTCTCACCTCTTAATAGACCGCACAGCTATGGGCACTAAAATGGCCCACTCTTTTGCTAACCTTTTCCTTTGGTATTTCGAAAAAATGCTTTAAGGACGCCTCATTTCAACCCCATACTTGGTTGAGATACATCGATGACATTTTTATGATCTGGACTGAAAGTCCCGAGAACCAAAGAATTTTCATCGACTATCTCAATAGCATTAATCCTACCATAAAATTCAACAGCTCATACTCTCCGACCAATGTTCCTTTTCTTAACATTAACGTCTCACTTACTAGGGACGGAAGCATAAATACAGACCTATACACAAAACCTACGGACAAACACCAACTTTTATTTTATTCTTTTTGTCATCCTCTACACACAAAAAAGCCATCCCTTTCAGCCTAACACTCCGCCTACGACGAATTTGTTCTACCGACGAAACGTTCAAGATTCGCACAACTAACGACATAAGTATACCTTATGAAACGAGGTTACAAACGCGACTTTGTTACTAAACAAATACAACGCTCCACTGATATTTCCCGCATACATACCCTACAACCTAAACAGATAAACAAACCTGAACGCATACCTTTCATAGCGAACGATAATCCATCACTTCCTTCCATCTTCAACGTAATATATAAAAAAACACTACAATCTACTCCTTTCCTCTGACTGCTGCAAAACTGCTTTCCTACATCTACCAGTTGTGGCTTTCAGACGATCCCCTAACCTTCGAGATCTGCTGGTATTAGCTAAACTGTCCCCTAATGTAACTCATTCTAATTCCGCACCTCCTTCCGGTTCTTTTCGCTGTGGCAAAAACTGCACTACCTGTCCTCACATTTTCCACGGACTAACCAACTACACATTCTTCTCTACTGGCGAAACACGCTCCATGAATTCCCACATAATTTGGGAAACTAAAAACCTTATCTACCTGATTCAATGTAACATATTACATCTACATTACATAGGAGAAACTAAACGAAGTTTAAAAGACCGTTTCAATGAACACCGCCGCACTTTAGATAACGCTAACACCAAATCCAAACCTAGTACAGTCGCAGAACATTTCTTCTCCTCTCCCCACAACATTGCTAAGGACATGCAATTAATTCCTATCGAAAAAATATTTTCCAACAGAGACTCGATCCGTAAGGCCAGGGAAACGTTTTTTAATTTCAAAAGGCAGGATAATTGATCCCAACGGTCTTAATATCCGCGAAGAAACGTATTTGATTTCAGTTTATTATTTACAGTCACTTCCGTTATTTTTCCGTTACTCTTAGTATTTGAATTCCAATTTGTTGTAACTACCATATTTTATCACATTCTTCCAGTATGACGTCAACATCCATTTACTATATATATATGTAGATAGAAGCAATCCAACGTAAACTCTCATTGCACCTGAAGAAGGCTGGTTTGGCCAACCGAAATACAGTACACAACTAAAATCAAATCTACGTTGTATGGGCTGTTCCTCAAAACATTTAGCTTCTCAACTTGCAATTACGCCGATCAGCTCAAGCCACTGATCCAACGCACACCGACAGGAAGATTGTCCACGGTTGCTTACTTCAAAACTCTCAAACACTGAAGCCAGCTTACAGACTAATGGTTTGTGTATTCCGTTGCTCAGCTCACCTTAATCAGGCCATTATCTCTGCCATCGTTATTTTTCCAGGCGCACTCCTTCCAGTTCTTGAAGGGCATCACACCTGAACCTTCACTTGACTCAGTCTCTCCTCTCTCTCCTTTTTGACCGGGAGGACCCTGGACACCAGCCGCTCCAGTTTGTCCCTGATCCCCTTTTAACCCGTCACGGCCGTCCCGTCCATCGCGGCCTGGGAATCCTGGGGATCCAGGCTTGCCATGCATGCCGGGAATACCACAACGGCAAATTGACGAGACTTGCTGGATCGGAAAGCAAACATAACTTACTGATAATTATCTTTATCTATCTGTTGATTGATTACTCTTAAAATTGTAAGCACATTAGCTTGCTGTTACAGCTGAAGAAACCTTTCCATTTAAGAATAAAATAAAAACAGCGGTGATAAATATTTGTAAAAAAATGCAGTTTATATTAACTTGATGTGTGTGTACTGAATAAAAGAAACATTGTATATCCAAGAGCTAAAGCCAACCATAAATTCAAACGTTAGCAGTTAGGAGTGTTTTTTTTTTTTTCTGTTAGCTTTATTGGGTATTTCTGTTATAATATATAACATACACACGAAACGACGAAAAGCAAATAAATAAGAAAGAAAAAAGAAAGAAAGAAAGAAGCAAAACCCAGAAGGAAAAGGTGCAACGGGAGTAACGTCCTATGCGAGGCACCACCCCTAGAATAAGACCTAAATTAAAATGAAATAAATACCCAAACATTCATTTGAAAAAAAATCAAGAGTGGCATGGGAACGTAGGGACTCGCGTGCACGTGCAGGGGTAATTGATTTCATTGAATTTGTGGACAAAACGTTAAAACGGTAGTAGGCGAGGGAAAACTGGTTGGGGGTGCTAGCTTACCAACATAGTTCCATAGTTTAAAGGAAACCTCCATTAAAACAGAAAAATAACTTTAAACCACAGAACATAAAACTTTTTCCAATGAAAGCGTTTGTATCTAAATGAAATGAATTTCAAAAACGCTTGCTTTGGCTTTCAAATTTCCCGGGCGCCGCCATCTTGAATAACTGTGACATGCGTGGTTGCCCCTATTGTTCTGACACAACGAGCGTTTGTTCTGAAACAATAGGGCAACCACGACACGTCACTCTTATTCGAGATGACCACACCCGGGAAATTTGAAAGCCAAAGCAAGCGTTTTTGAAATTCATTTTGTTCGGGTACAAAAGCCTTAATTGGAAGAAGTCTGAACAATTTGGATTGTAAACATTATGTTTTGTGGTTTAAAGTTGTCTTCTTGTTTTAGTGGAGGTTTCTTTTTAAATTAACTATTCTTTTAAAGTACGGCACGTGAAGTAGATGTTTTGCAAAGAGGAGTGCGTAGATTAAAGGACTTTTAGTACTTTGTCTTGTACGACCGTACAAACAAAAGATTCGTAGTTCAGCAAATCTAAATCAGTACTACAGTAAAGGCATTTATATAAAAAAAGACCAAGTCTTTGAGTTCGCGATCTAGAGAAAGTAGAAGTAAGTCTAGCCTGGCTGTGTGACGTCGTCAAAACATTTCTTGTAGTGCACTGGGAAAGCTTCAGGATTTTAACACGATGAGAACGAAGGCGAGAAGGAACGCACGATATACTGAACTTGCTGTTATCCGAACTATTTTTTTGTTATTGGCTAGTTGTCAGAGAATGTCCACGCCCCATAATCCAGCTGAGAAACTTAAATTGGCATTTAATTCAGCTATGACGTCAAGCCTTGAGATAAAATGACATTATGATCATGTCATAATGTCTGTTTTTCTTTCATTCAAAATGGTTTAGTTGGTATAATTATTCGCTTACGTTGTCATTGCAAGACGGGCCACCAGTATTGTTATCCCCCACTGCAAAACAGTTACACGGAAGTGACATGAAAAGTAGCGTCAGCAAGATCCAAGACATTTTGATGCGAATAGAAGTTATTTCTTCTGCCTAATATTCTGTGGGAAAAGAGAAAATTGAAGTAAGATCCAAATAGCATTACCCGCATCTGCAATAGTTGCAATTATTTCAATTTTCCCATGTTTTTTTTCCCTTTGAGAGTATAGCGATATAGTGTTATGTAAAAAAAAAAAGGAAATGCTTTGTTTATTGTGGAAGTGCACTTGGCCATCAAGCTGTTCACAATCACACCATTTTTAATAACCTAAAAGAAACAATTCAAACTTAACAGAAACATGATTAACAACCCCCAACTGGCAGGAGGCTATAGGCATCCATCCCCGCCAAAATTCAAACTTGCTATTTTAAGCCCAAACCTTAAGTAGACCTTCATGTACCGGACCAAATTTAAGTGGTAGAAGACAAAAGAACCAATTCAATGTCATTCTGATTAGGCGTTGTTGATTAGGTATTGTTATGTTCTCTTTAATTTGTTCTTTTGTTTATTCAATTTGGCAATTCAAACATTCAATTCGGCAATTCAGACATTCAATTCGTCATTGTTTGTCTGAATTTAACAATGTAAGAGAGAATGCTTGAATTGGACTTAAGAACAACAAGTTTAGGAGGCAATCAGTAGACTATTTACAAGGCGTGGTAGAGTTGAACCTCGAAAAACCGGAAACGAATCCAGAGGTTAGAACGAGATTTGAACCCGGGGCAGCCGCGTACAAACCCGACGCCCTAACCACTGGACTACGCAACCTCCGCTAAATGGAATGATATACAGAATAAGTAAAATCCAACTAGTGGTCTATTATCAATGCTGCGTTCTGATTGGTTGAGCTACTAGTAGGCTATTTGTTATAGCCCACTAGTAGCGAAAAGCGCCGGCTTTTAAAACCAAAACAACAATTAAAGTCTAGCTTTAACTAGCGAAAGATGTTTTGTCTCGATATTTTTTTTACCAACTAGTTGGATTTTACTAAAACATTTATTCCTTTCGCCCTCATGGCCTCTCAGTCAATAGCCCATTCGGCCTTCGGCCCCATGGGCTGTTGACTCAGAGCCCATTCGGGCTCCAGGAATAATTGATAACTATTTATTTCCAACTTTCATTTCATGTCCATTCCATAATTCAATAACACGCAAGTATTCTTGAAATCATTTCAGCATTCACCTGCTATGTAACTTGAATTTGCAACTGACCAGATCCTAACTGGTTGAGGATATTTCAGTTGGCAGAGAAAGTCTAGCACAAAATTACGGTAATGGGATCGAATCCGCATTCAAGGCCTGGATGCATTTTTTCAAGCTTGCTTGCAACTGCTTCTGGTTCTGATCTAACATTAACAAGACGCCTATAAGGACGTATCCGTGGGATGCGCAAAAACAGTTAACACAAATTGTCCAGTTACAGTGAACTTCAGCTAAGGGTAAGCTTCGGAAAATGGCGAGAGATTACCAGAAAGATAAATCTGTAATTTAATTTCAAGTTGTTCGTTGTAAAAACTCTTATTATTAATGTTACGAAATTTGTAAATGCAAACAACGAGGCCCTATTGTGGGTTATCAGGATACGGGATATTTAGGTAACAAATTATAGGGGTGCAGGATATTTCGGGGGTGGGGGGGTGGGGGGTGGAGAATTGACGAGATACGGGATATTTTAACAAAAAGGCACGCATTGCGTACGTGTCGTAGTCCAATAACTTGACAGTGTTTTTATCCATATCTGTCAACTGAGCTGAGTTTTGTTTTCCAGGATATTCAAGTTGTCTTTGCGTAATATGTAGCTCTAATAAAGGGTTTATAGTCTTTCCGAAAGTGCAATTTATTTATCCAAGGGCACGCTGCAATGTGCATTTTACACTTAAGAAGTCATGACCTTCAGCTGGGAGTTCAAGTTGCATCCCGAAAGAGATCGATAAAATGTTTTTGAGAATATATGAAATGTTATATATTTGAACTGCGGAAGCAACAGCAAATGAAGGAAGATCATCACAGTTAACTAGTGAAAACCTTAAACAGTTGCAAGTAAGCTTGAAAAATCCAGGCCTTGAACGGGATTCGATCCCATGACCGAGTTAATGCGCTGCACTTGCTCTTTTAACTGAAATATGCTGCAAGCTGGTCAATTGCATCATTACAGCATCGCAGCGAAAGAAGTTAAAGCCTGAAGAGGTCACGCTTGAATGGGATTCGAATTCGACCCGTGCGATACTAGAGCAGTACTCTACCAGTTGAGCTATCAAGCCATCTGGGAGGTGGTCATTATCTGAGTTTATATTGAGCCTGTAGATGATACAGCTATGAAGAAAGCTTTAAGTTAATATACCAAAAAAAACCAAAACATTTCTTCTGGCATATACTGTTAAGGACGGTGCCTACCACTGTTATTGCGCATACGTTCTGCGCATCTCGGTGATGCTCACTAATATAGCGATGTTTTTGCGCGGTTTAAAACTATCCGGGAAAAGTAGATCTTAGTAAGTAGTCTTGTTATCCAAAAAGAAAATTGGGGGTAACCATGCATTTTTTTGAGAGATAATTAAGCTTCAATTTGAGAAAGAACGCCATACATTGCTTTGTATTTTAAAGCTCTTTACAAATATTATTCATGAATTATCTTAGAAAATACGTAGTTACCCCCAATTTTCCTTTTGGATTTCAATGGCACTAGTTAAGATCTTCATTTCCTGCATAATCATAAAACGGGGCAAAAATACCTTTGAATTAATAGGCGCCGTCCTTAATTAGCCTATCAAAGGCTTTCAAATGTGTGTTTGTTTTTTTAATCTGACAAGTGAGCTATATATATTGAAAGACGTATGGAAGAAGAAATTGCGCAATCTCTCGCCAACAATGAAATAATACGATGTTTTTCGACAGGAAGTCAGCTGATTTCAGGTATAATCATTGATCGAGGAGTAAAAGCTCCTAAAGCACAACTTGCCGGGAAAATGAATGTGAACTGGAGTAGATTTGCTCTCTGAACATCAAAGCACGCGCAGTGTGGTGTTTGATCAGGTGTTACACGCTAGCAGCTTGACACGGACACCACCTCTGTCTGACGAAATCGAAAACCTTTGCAGAGTTCTTAATCTGGCAGCAACGCGCATGCACTGTTTATTTTTAGGTTAATTTTATCAAGTGTCTGACTCTCACAAGAGCCTTGTCGGTTAGTCATAAGTCTTACATGTTAAATCATGATCCTTCGCATTAGGAAAACGATAAATTGCAGTTTCGGTAGCCCACGAGAATTATCCACGTGATACTACGTTATGCAAACACTATCGATTCCGTGCTTCTGAAGCAAACGACAAGCAAGGCTGTTTTGAGAAAAAGACGATGTTATAACTGAGGTGAGTTAGAGCTCCTTAGGAACACTAAAAAACAAGAGATACAAAACGTCATACCTGAGACTACCCGTGAGTGTACGTTTCCTTAATTTTCGTACCTTCTCAATCAAACAAACCACTGTAGAAGATCCGACGCTCACGAACAACTCAGAAGAGTGAGTGGGGTTCAGCCTTTCCTAGCATCAAAATAGATCAGTATGACTGAGACCAATGGACTTTGGACAACAAACATTCTTTGAGTATTAACGAGTGCACGCCCCTTAGATGAAAGTCTTAGCGCCTACAAAAAACAATTAATAAAAGTCAGTTGAGTTCAGCGAGTCTCATAGCATAAAAATAGATCAGTATGAAGTAACAAGGAAGGACTTCGGACAAGAAACATTCATAACAAGTTAACACTCTTGACGCAGAAGTAAATGTACTACGAAAAACAAAGGGAAATACCAAACTTCACGCCTACTGTGCTCTGTAGGCACATATTTTTGACAACGATATACCAGAGGTGGTGCAAAATGAACGATTGTGTTTCCCGTTGGAATGGATTTACAAAAAAAAAACCTTTTTTGGCAAATTGAAAGTAGTTAGTGCGCGATATGTGGCATTGTAAAGTCCAAGCTGCATGGAAAAATAGACGCTGTAAATCCCGGAAAAGCTGTAAGAAGATGAAACAAAAGTTCGCGGCAATGGATAATTTTCGTTTTAAATTTTCTTTGAGAATAAGAAATGACGAAAGTTGATTGTATTTCAAACATCAGAATTCGAGACCGAGTTAACTTTCGAGATACTTGTCCACAAGTTTTATTTTCAGTGCTCACATATTTTCCATTCTTGTTCCCAGATGCTATCGTTTCTCTTAGGAGGCGGGGCCTTCGCGCGAGAAAGAAAACGATGGGATCTGGGAACGGGAATGATCCATTCTTTACCTCTGAATTAACGGTTATCGTTAGTTCCTTATTTGCTCAGAATTTACTATAAACTACTGTCCTATTCCCATAATGCAATATGTTTTTTTTTTTGGGGGGGGGGGGGTTTGCATAAAAGCAATACAAGTTAATTACTCTTGGGATTGCATCATGCTTCAATGAACTGTATTATGGGATTTGCGAAAATGGCGATTTATCGTTTATTTAGAAGTTTGCAAGCTGATCAGAATGTGGATTAAAGGAAATGACTATTTTATTTTAAAAGACAACCCGAGTATATGGATATAGGACTCGAACCTGGAATTTTTGAATGACATGTCACCTAACCACTTGACCACCACACCACCAGCTGCTCAGGGACAATATTTTAACACTATTTGATAAAGCTGTATTATCATTCGGCAACAAAGTATACTTAATACCGCAAAAGGTCTGTTACCAAATTTCACGACAAAGCTAAACATTTTAAAATCAACTGAAACTCTGGGTTCAGATCCAATCCACGGATATGATTTTGTTTTCCTTATTTTCTCTTTTACGACAAGTCCTGGGGCACAGTGTCCTAAATGGATGATAATAGTAAATTCAAAGCAAATTAAGAATTATAGATAATCGTTAGTTTGGGGAAGAGATCATCAATAAGGAGGGGAGCCGAGCAATGATTCAGCCGAGTATTCAGCACGGTGACCGTTAAAAGTGAAGTACCAGCGTTTACAGCATTTCTTGCAGCCATAAACTCGCAAAGTATATACCAGCCCAGGCCATATGGAGGGCTGTATCAAAGACTTTCTTGGTAAACAAGCAATCCTGTGGAATAAAATCAATTGTCTTATAAATGTATGAGCGGCCATAAAAGTAAAGACACTTTAACGTTTCTAAGGAGATAATTTCAACATCCCAGAAGTCGAGAGTGGATCATCATCCTCGTCGTCGTTGTTGTCGTCGTAGAGACCTTTAAATCGGAAGATGAGGACGACTAGGCCTAGGAGTACGAGTTTTCCCTATTGAGCATGTGCATAAATATTAGAAATATTAGAACTTTGGCAGCTTTTAGGACAATGATACGTAAAAAGGATATAACATCAATTCTTGAAGGATGTGGGAGGGAATGCCGCTTATGCTCAGGTTAACTGGACGTACGCATATTTACTTATTTATCTTAGCGTCCGAGCTCACATACGCATTTAGTTTTACATTTTAATATACAACTAGTTCTATTGTGTAAAAGTGTATTTAGCTTGAATAGTGTTAATTTCCGGTTTTTATATGTTTTATAGTAGTAATTAGTCTAATTTGATGATGTAATTTGTTTTAAAGGTGTCCCCAATTAGTGCCTTTTGGCGTTAGAACGATTAGACACGTTAATAAAGGTTATGCATGTATATGTATGTATAAGGTTTAGAGGCCGACAATTTTCCAAGTGCGCATGCTCAGTAAGGAAAACTCATACTGGTGATCGCCCTCGTTCTCCGATCTAAGGGTCCCTAATGTCATTATCATTATCATTAGAGCAGTTTTCAATTGAGTGTCGAAAGCAATTAGCGAATTGCTTTGGATTTGCATTGCTTCACCCAGTGATTGGTTTAAAGTTCTCGCTCCACTTTTTCAACCTATCAGAAGTGAAACCAAAACCAATCGTGGCTTGCGCGTGCATATTTTCCAGCGCTTTGTATCGGTTACGTGTAATTACGTTGAGTTTTGATTGGTTTCCTGGATTGCCTCCGTCCTTTTTGATTGGCCAAAGTAATTATTTTGGTTTTGGTTTTACGAAACTCGCTCTATTGATGTCACTAATTTAATGAAAAAAGACCTCCCAGAAAAGATAAATATAAGGGATACAAAATGAACATTACAATGTGAGTTTTAGCAAACGTGATCCGTTTAAATTTTAAGCCACCTGTAAAATGTTTCTTTTTTTTACCTCGAATAGTGTTCCTTTCCTTCTGTGGCAAACAGAACTTGAACTGAAGAAATCAAAGTCTCCTTCAGCTGATTAAAAAATCGGTTTACTTCTCGAAAAATGTCCTCTTTCTGGAAACGATTTGCATTTGTGTTTTGCGCATTGAAACTTTCTTGAGCGACTGTTTACCAATGATATGAACCTGTCGTCTCTGCCATCAAAAAGGCAATCTGTTGCTCACCTGAATCAGGCCATCATCTTTGCCATCGTTCACGTTCAAGGCGCACTCCTTCCAGTTCTTAATAGCCATCACACTTGAATCTGTACTTGCCCCAGTCTCTCCTCTCTCTCCTTTTTGACCGGGAAGGTCCTTGACGCCACGTTCTCTCTTCGCGCCATCCAGGATCCATTACTCCGGGCAACACGTTCTCATCCATGAATACGCGATTATCCTGAATTGCTAATTTCATTTGAATTCACTATTGTCGTGAATTTTGGACAATGTGTCTCAGGACTTTTGGTAGCAGAGAAGATAACGAAATAATATATCATATCCGTGGATTGGATTTGAACTCTGTAGGAGCCGTTTCTTTCCGCTTTACCACTGAAGATCAAGACCCTTCCTTTCTCAGACATATAAAACTATCATAGAATATCGCTTCTGAAGAGTAAGCTAGATTAATAATTTAGGGCTAACATTTGATTTTAAAATGTTTAGCTTTGTCGTGAAGTTTCGAAACCGACCTTTGCGACCTAGTGTTTAATGTTGTTGGCGAGTGATAATACAGCACTTTCAAAAAGTGTTTAAGGTGGCTTACTACAATTTTAATGGATTATAACAGTCCAACTTCTAACTCTTTTGAATAATGTCCCAAGATGTTTTTCATTCTCTATTTACTGTTTGCTTAAGTCTTTTTGCCGTTTTATGTGAAAATTGAACAATTAAACGTAAACAAATGGCCAAAATGAACGACCGAGTACCCAAGGAGAGACTGGGCGCTAGTAGTTTAAATCACGTTTTTCTCAAAATCTACCGGTATGACCCCCCTCAAAATTTCAGGAATAAGAAATTGGCTCTGATTCAGCATTCATGCAAAGTAAAATAAAAGTCTGTAAGGTAGATTCTGAGCTAATTTTGATTTCACAATTACTTAGTTTGCGAAAAATGTGACTTACAGATTTTTATTTTACTTTGTATGAATGCTGAATCAGATCCGATTTCTTATACCTGAAATTTTGAGGGGGGTTCATACGGGTAGATTTTGAGAAAAACGTGATTTAAACTACTAGCGCCCAGTCTCTCCTTAGGTACTCGGTCGTTCATTTTGGCCATTTGTTTACGTTTAATTGTTCAATTTTCACATAGAATGGCAAAAGACTTAAGCAAACAGTAAATAGAGATTACCTTTCAACAGTAAGGGACTGTGCAATAATTATCAGGAGGGGGGGGCCCTAAAACCAGAGGGGGGGGGGGGGGAGCCTTAAGTTAAAACAATGGAAAGGAGGGGGGGCTCTACATTAGATTTCTCAAGTAAGTTGAGGGGGGGGGGTCTTAATTAAATTTCACAAATTCGATAATGAATAAATAAAGATTTTCCAAATAGACAGATGCCACGCCTTTGACTATCCATGCTTTAACTTATTTAGAATGTCAACATATGATAGATTGAAACAATCGCTCATGCACAGAAGTCACAAACCACGTTGGGAGCTTTGCCAATAAAACATTTGGCATTTAAGAGGTCCCGCAGACATGCCAGGTCTGTTCTTGATTTAAACAGCGAGAGGGTTTCTAGGTCTACAGTTTATAGCTGAGGAATGTCACATATGTCTGTTTCATAGTTGTCATCAATGGGTTCACCTCCCAAAGACCGAAAAACTATACAGGTTCGGGTCCTACGGCTTTCTGAGGCAGCAATCCTCTTCTTCTCCTTTTTTTCTTTTGTTCCTTCTTTTTTCTTGATTTGGATGCTTTAGATTTGGCACCAATAGGAAATGTCGCTTTATATTTAGCCATCACCCTATCCAGGTCTTCTACAAGATGCAGAACGTTTAAACCGACTTGAGACTTTATTGAATGACGTTGTTCAGCATTAAAATTGTGTAAACAGCTGAGGCCAGTCTTCAGTGTTTTTCTAACTTGGTTACGACAGCATTAAGCTTGTCCTGGATATCATTTGCCTCTTGTTTGCAACGTCTGATGTTGCTGTCATCATGGGGAGCTGGCTTGTAATCCTCTCGGAGAAACCTTCCTGCACAAGCAGGGTTGTCGGATAAAAGATATTGGTATCTGTTCTCAAGTTTTTCAATATCTAAAGGTACGGGTTAGAGAGGGGGGGGGGGGGGGGCACATCATAATTTTGAGAGAACGTGAGGGGGGGGGGGGGGTCACAGCTAATCTTGACGCTGCTGGAGGGGGGGACCTATCTAATTTTTCCTTTGGTGAAGCTCATTTTAGGACCCCTGCCCCCCCCCCCCATCCTGATAATTATTGCACAGTCCCTAAAGAGTTCTCGAAATATCGGTGACATAGAAATAATGATAGGAAGCTCAAATAAGCAAGGACCGCGACTACGAGAACACAGCGAAACAATAATTTTAATGAGCAAAAACAATGGCTCTACTTGCCCTGCAAGTGTTTTTTACATTTTCAGTGGTAAATTCCTTTGCGCTTGTCGTCCTGTGGAAGATTGCTCGAAGCCTGGTTAGTGCTAACTGTTGGATAAGAGGTATCAAAACCTATAGGTTTCCATGGTATTTAACGCTGGTTAGCGCTAACCATGCTTCGACCAACCCGGGCCGGGCAAGCATGACATCGAGGTGAAATTACCATATTAAGGGTACGTGGAGGAACACCTGTCGATAATTTTAACTTTCAATTTTATCTCCAAGGCACAAACATCCACACCGTTCATGCCAATGTTACTACTGGAATGTTGACACACACGTTTCATTCCTAACTACTTGAAATAACCGATAGAGTTAGTTGAGGAATTTGTTTATCTGGGAGGGAAGATAAAAAACACCGTGAATGATGTTTTGGATAGGAAAAGAAATACCTGGTCGGCATGTCACAACCTGGTAACAGTGTGTAAGTCAAACCTCCTTGAAGACCTAAAGATGCGTCTTTTTACAGACAGGGTTGAATCTGTACCATTATATGTATGGGTCTGAGAATTGGACACTGGCTAAACAACAGACAAAAATGGTGATGGTTGTTACACGAGAATGCTTCGGATGGCTGTAAATATCAACCAGTACGCTTTGAGGACGAGGAACTCAGAGTTCTATGGCAGCCTTCCAAAGGTCATCTCCAAAGCTGCACAGATCTAGAGGAGAATGAGGCTAGCTGGTCAAGCTCAACGTTATCCTTAAAGCCCTTGTAGTTTCTGAGCCCACACATGGACACAAGAGCACAGGGAGACCGAAATTAGAGACAGGGTTGAAGGAGACGAAGGAGATAGCAGTGACCATGGCTGACAGAGACCGGAGAGCACTTGTCCATGACTCCCGGGAATACTACCCACCTTTGACTATTACAGTAACGGGTAATAGTATTCAATAGGTGGTTTCACGTTACATCATTGCCACCATGTTGGTGGACGAAAACAAAAGATCTCTCATTATTAGCTCCTTTTGTTCGTCCACCAGCATTTCTACATTGCAGCATTGTTATCTAGAGATTGGTTGCAAACCATTTTAAGTATTACCCCCCCCCCCCCCCCCCCCCCCCAAAAAAAAAAAAAAAAAAACAAAACAAAACAAAAATTATGGAAGGGCTGCGTTTCTCCAGTTGATTCATCACTGAACATTTTGCATGCAACTCGTCTCTCTTTGACAACTCGTGAATGCCTCATGATGTTCAATAACAGAAAAATCAATACCATGGAAGCAACGCTTGTTGGTATATATTTTCCGGATTAACGACTGGTATACCCTCTTTTTTTTGAGTTGCTGTTTTTCTTGCTGGTCCATAAAATCTCCCGCTGTCCTCAAATGAGCTCTGTTAATGTTTTCAAACCATCAAAGATCATTCAGTGCTCACAATATGTCAGAAGTGAGATAATACTGACAAATTAATCAAGGAAAACGTTTTGGGCAAATGTACGTAGGTGGTGGCGATATGTAGCATTTTAGAGGTAACTTCAGCAAGTTCATGGAATAGTAGAGGCTGTAAATCCCGTTGATCCATAGCAACCGATAAAATTAAATTTAATCAAGATATACGTTGCATGTCTTCCTGTCACTTCAACTCTGTTTCTGTCATTTTGGAGTCCGGGTAGAAACGGCTTCTGCAATTAGCAGTTGGCAGTGGGGTGTAAGAAGATGAAATAAGGGAATAAATATTTTTCATTTAATTTTTGTTTGAAAATGCGAAATGGCGAATCTTGATTGTATCCCAAAAATCAGGAGACGTCACCTAGTTAAATTTCGAGAAACGTACTTGCTCACCAAATGGAGAGAGTGTTATGTGCATATATGATGAGGTGTGGACGTGCGTTTTGATCTCTCCGTCTTATTCTCTCCTTTTATCCTTACTGCTCGGTCACTTGACAACCAAAACTACGGCAATCGGTTTACTATTTCCTGCCGCATCATCCTACTTTCCGCAGATACTTGAGTATCAGGAGACACAAAAGACACAAATGCCCGTGCAGTTATTATTCTGGATGAAGTGCGACATTTCATCCTCTAGTGACCGGGGTTTAGTATTTAAACGTAACCCCGGGTCCCACAGGGATCATGAGAATACCGGCAATAGTTTCCTCGCGAGACGTCAATGTAAACAATCACACAGCGGTTTCGACTGGTGTTCGTCGGAACATTAAAAATCTTACCAGGATTTCTTGTTGTCACAACAACCCTTCTCCACCACGACCGCTGAATTTCTGAATATTCATATGGACGTCCCGACGCTTTTAAGTTCGTAGATCACAGGGAATCGAAGCTATGCCCGGATCCATCCCATGCACTTGCTGACCTTGTTTCCTGTTTTGTTTCTACCATGACTAGCCTTTTAGATAACATGCTCCACTTCAAAAGAAGACTATCACGGTTGGTCCGCAGGTTCCTGGTTCAATAACCAAATAAAAGAGTAGACGGTGTGAAAGATTATGGCGAAAGACGGGGCTAGAGTCAGACAGGGTTAATGGCATTAAGGCAGAAGCCTTATTTCCGTAAAATTACAACTATTTTGTGAAGCAAGCTGGTGAGACGGTAACATTGCAGACTGTGCTCCTGGTAGGACTTATCTAGGACTTTAAGATTTAGCACGACTCGGTAGACTGGGACCTTTTAGATGAGTGTCATATCACGCACAAAATCCCAGTGACATTTGACCGTCGTGAGGTTGGACGGTATGTTTTCTCTCGTTTTTTCTAACCGTGGAATCAACGACCAAGCGGAGTGACTACGAATTTGATCCATACTTATTCGCACTATTTTAGTCTTTTGTCCTTTATTCTCATTGGAAACTGAGCACCCCATGGGTTAAGGGGTTCAGGTTGTGTTTGTCTTGATTTATTATCGCTGAATGCTTTAGCGAAAATTCTGAGTTCACCCTCAAAGCACCTAGCGATGACCACAAGTGCTTGTTGACGACTAGAATCCACCATGGACACAGACAGAAAGCAAAAAGAAGGGTCAAAGAGATCTTGTAGCCGCATTTTTTGTTTATGAACCAATTTCCCTTAGTGATTTACACTGTTACTCCAAGGAATCTCCCAGTAAGATAAAGAGGATTCACTGATTCGTATTCAAGTATAAAATAGAAATTCCCGTTTCAATAGCGAGACCTACAAGATGCAAACTTCTTCAAAATTGAATTACAAGATAATTTCTCGCCTCTTCAACAAGACTGTTCAATTCCACCGTCCTAGTGTTTTGGAGCAATCTTACAGCAATTTTCCGCCTTTCTGATAATATTCCAAAGTCTCCGGTAAACAAAATCCAACCTAGTCCCAGCTTACCGTGTCCACTATCTTTCTAGTTCACTTGAGAACGTATTCCAAACATCCCCTCAATTTAAATTTTGTCAGTTGACGGTTAAGTTTGTCAGTAAATTATACTGTCTATTTTTGAAGTCAGACTGACTTCTTCATGTTGGTATGTACAGTTGTCAACAGTTTCTAATGTAATTTATTTTTTATGCCAACAAAAGAAATGTTTAGGTTCAAGGTTTGTAGACAAGTATCCGTTCCTGTTTGGAGTGTTAAAATCAACAGCCTTAGGCTTTTTTTGCATTGCTAGTCAGAGAGTTGAAGAGAAAGTACCATTTCAAAACTTGTATGGTGCTGGCCACCCTACAGAAAGCCTTTGGCAGTGAGGAAGGGATTACATTATTTGGGGGGTAAGATGGGAAATGAACATTCTCAGGATAATATACAATGTATATATAATATTGTTACATCCAATCTGTCAAGTTTGATGGTTCAAAATAAGTACTGACCTCCAATCATCTGGAAAAATGGAATATAAAGTGCATTAAGGATGATTAGTCTTAACCTCATGAAGAACTTTTGGCTTTTGCAGTTTTATTTTGCTTGAATACATAATTTCATTGACCTTTCGGTGTGCATCTCTCTGCTCTCCCAAAGGAATTTGACGATGTTACTTAAACGATTATGTGAATTAAACAGTTCTAAAGTGGGGATGTTCATATGCTGTCCCCAAGTAAGACGATTATGAACAACAGCTTTTCATTATTGTTGACAATGAGGTTCTTCTGGAAGTAAGTTCATACAAACAGAGTCTTTCTGCTCTGTTGGGGTACATTACATGGTTAACCTAGAGTATCCAAGAAAGCCAACATGTCTGCACTGAGTTTCTTGAGAGTATGTATTTAGTCAAAAAAATATGCCCTGTATAGAAAAGGTGTCTCTACTCTTTTAGCTTAAAGTTAATAGCCTCTTATTACATGTATTAACAGTTGCACCACCACAGGAGCTTGAACTAACCTACATGCAGGGGTTTTATTAGAAGCTGGGACCTGGGTACTAGCACCCGTCTTGCACTGAGTACAGTACCCGCCATTGCTCAAAGGAGGTCTCAAGATCAAAAGCCAGACTATATATAGGGGTGCCACGTTCACTCTGTCACAAGGTCCCTTCTACTTTCAAACTTAATGGAAACCCTGACACGTAAACATACCTGAGTCCATTTCTTGATTTGTCGCACAACACAGGCGAGAAATAGTACAGAACATGACCATGTCAGGCAAGGCAGGCAATTAACTCACATACCATGTCAAACCATGTTATGTTACCGGTAGTAGTTTGTACTATTACTAATGTGGTCAATTAAAT
>NC_090890.1:35568898-35571398 GCF_036669925.1 Montipora capricornis | reverse complement strand
CATGTTGCCTCTCTGTATGTACCCGCATACAACTTAATACTGGACAAGTGTTTTTGATAGACTTTGTAACAAATTCTGTGATCGGTTAGCATCCCATTTAATGGAAGGGACAAAGTTTTTGACTGCTTAACCCATTGACACCTCAAACGCCCTAGGATGACCCCAGTTGACGACTAGATCCTCCCTGGCATTAGACAGAGTAAAATCTGTCAAGTCTCACTCCCAGGGGTCAATGGGTTAAAGGGGATCAGTGATACCCCTTGTTACTCTACAGAAAACAGAGCTAAGTGCTGCCATCAATGAACTACCTGGCTCATTTAGTTTCATTATCTTGACACAGACTTTTGCTTTTACAGTGTGTTTGGGAGCAACTTTACAGAAGCCTATATTTCCGATAAATTTAACTATTTTGTGAAACAAAAGGAGACTGGTGGGCATTGCAGACTGTGCGGTATTTCTAGGGACTTTAACGTATTGTACACGACATCCCCTGGGAATTTAGATTTGTCATTCACGCAAAATCCCAGTGACATTTGTCGTGCTGAGGACGGTATGAAGGCAGAGGTTTCTCGCAGTGTAAATCAACCTGGGAAGCGGTACGAATTGATCCTTACATATTCGCACTTTTTAGTCTTTTCCTTTATTATCATTGGTTGCTTCTGGGTTAAATGTACCCGAATTACCACTTATTTATCTATCGCTGAAATGAAAAAATTTACCGACTTTGAGTACATTCAAAGACATCACTCAGGCCACAAAGTGTAGCGTTATCCATAATCCACCATGACACAGGAGGATGCAGTACAAGTAGCAAGGAAATGTTGACGCATATTTTTGTTTATGGCAATTTCCTTAGCATTTGATACACTCGCTCAGAGTCCAAGGAATCTGTAAGTAAGTGCTAGGATTCACTGATTTCGTATTCATAGTATACAATAAGAAATTCCCCCTACAAATGAACCTTCTGCAAACGAAATTACAAGATAATTTCCTCTACTTCTCAGGTTAGTGTGTTTCCACCTGGTCTACGGTCGTGTTGGCGAATCTTGCCCCTATTTTTTTCGCGCCTTTCTCCACCCGTCCAAAGTCTCCGGTATACGGATCAAGGTAGGATTGCAGATATGTTCTTAAAGTATATCTAGTCACTTGAGAACGTATTCCCAACATCCCCTCCACTTTAAATTTCAGTTGACGGTTAAGTTTGTCAGTAAACGTTTAACGTACTGTCTATTTTGAAGTCAGACTGACTTCTTCATGTTGGTATGTACAGTTGTCAACAGTTTCTAATGTAATTTATTTTTTATGCCAACAAAAAGAAATGTTAGGTTCAAGGTTGTAGACAAGTATCCATTCCTGTTTTGGAGTGTTAAAATCAACAGCCTTAGGCTTTTTTGCATTGCTAGTCAGAGAGTTGAAGAGAAAAGTACCATTTCAAAACTTGTATGGTGCTGGCCACCCTACAGAAAGCCTTTGGCAGTGAGGAAGAGGATGACATTATTGTGGGTAAGATGGGAAATGAACATTCTCAGGATAATATACAATGTGTATATATAATATTGTTACATCCAATCTGTCAAATTTGATGGTTCAAAATAAGTACTGACCTCCAATTATCTGGAAAAATGGAATATAAAGTGCATTAAGGATGACTAGTCTTAACCTCATGAAGAACTTTTTGGCTTTTGCAGTTTTTATTTTGCTTGATACTACATAATTTCATTGACCTTTCGGTGTGCATCTCTCTGCTCTCCCAAAGGAATTTGACGGTTACTTAAACGATTATGTGAATTAAACAGTTTTAAGTGGGGATGTTCATATGCTGTGCCCAGAGACCGACGATTAGTAACGACAGCTTTTCATTATTGTTTGACAATGACGTTCTTCTGGAAGTAAGTTTACAAACAGAGTCTTTCTGCTCTGTTTGGGTACATTACATGGTTAACCCTAGAGTATCCAAGAAAGCCAACATGTCTGCACTGAGTTTCTTGAGAGTATGTATTTAGCATTCGTCAAAAAAACAAAATGCCCTGTATAGAAAGGTGTCTCTACTCTTTTAGCTTAAAGTTAATAGCCTCTTATTACATGTATTAACAGTTGCACCACCACAGGAGCTTGAACTAACCTTCATGCAAGGGTTTTATTAGAATCTGGGACCTGGGTACTAGCACCCGTCTTGCACTGAGTACAGTACCCGCCATTGCTCAAAGGAGGTCTCAAGATCAAAAGCCAGACTATATATAGGGGTGCCTGCTCACTCTGTCACAAGGTCCCTTCTACTTTCAAACTTAATGGAAACCCTGACACGTAAACATACCTGAGTCCATTTCTTGATTTGTCGCACAACAGGCGAGAAATAGTACAGAACATGACCATGTCAGGCAGGGTCAGGCAATTAACTCATGTCATGTCAAACCATGTTATGTTATGTAGTAATTTGTACTATTACTAATGTGGTCAATTAAAATTGTCACACTGGAAAGTTTTCACAGGGCTGCCATAA
>NC_090890.1:35546398-35563898 GCF_036669925.1 Montipora capricornis | reverse complement strand
GGGTCAATGGGTTAAAGGGGATCAGTGATACCCCTTGTTACTCTACAGAAAACAGAGCTAAGTGCTGCTGCATCAATGAACTACCTGGCTCATTTAGTTTCATTATCTGACACAGACTTTATGCTTTTACAGTGTGTTTGGGAGCAACTTTACAGCAGCCTATATTTCCGATAAATTATAACTATTTTGTGAAAGCAAAAGGAGACGGTAGCATTGCAGACTGTGCAGTATTTCTAGTCACTTGAGAACGTATTCCACACACGACGGTAATTTTGGGACGTTGACGGTTGAGTGTCATATCACGTACTGTCCCTATTTTGAAGTCAACTGTTTTCGTGGGTTAATGTGAAGTGTTTCGGTACGAATTTCACTCCCTCGTTGAATCAACGTGAAAGCGGTACGAATTGATCTGGACACCTGTTTTATTCGCACTATTTTGTCTCACCTTTATTATGCATGGGTTAACTGTCACCCATTTGGTTGTGTTTGTTGGGTTGATTTTATCTTGATTTATCTATCGACTGAATGAAAAAAGGTCAGCGAAAATTCTGAGTTCATTCGTGGGACATCACTCGGCCACATCGCGGTAGCGTTAGTCACCACCATGACACAGTACAAGCAAGGAAAGCAGAAGAAGGGTAAAAGAGATAATTGTAGCCGCATTTATTTTATGAACCAATTTCCCTTAGCGGATTTACACTCGCTAGAATCCAAGGAATCTCCCAGTAAGATAAAGAGGATTCACTGGTTCGTATTCCCTATAAAATAAGAAATTCCCTCGCTAATTGAACCTTCTGCAAACGAAATTACAGATAATTTCTCGCTCTTCAAAAGACTGTTTATCCCACCGTCCTACGGTCGTGTTTGGCCGAATCCTTGTTTTCGCGCCCTTTTCCACCGTGTACAAAGCTTCCGCCTCCAATATGGCATCCAACCGTCCCAGCTTACCGTTGTCCACTATCTGAAGTCCCTATTAGTCACTTGAGAACGTATTCCAAACATCCCCTCAATTTAAATTTTGTCAGTTGACGGTTAAGTTTGTCAGTACGTTATACTGTCTCTATATTTTGAAGTCAGACTGACTTCTTCATGTTGGTTTGTACAATTGTCAATAGTTTCTAATGTAATTTATTTTTTTTATGCCAACAAAAGAAATGTTTAGGTTCAAGGTTGTAAACAAGTATCGTTCCTGTTTGGAGTGTTAAAATCAACAGCCTTAGGCTTTTTTGCATTGCTAGTCAGAGAGTTGAAGAGATAAGTACCATTTCAAAAACTTGTATGGTGCTGGCACCACCCTACAAAAGCCTTTGGCAGTGAGGAAAGGATGACATTATTTGGGGGGTAAGATGGGAAATGAACATTCTCAGGATAATATACAATGTATATATATAATATTGTTACATCCAATCTGTCAAATTTGATGGTTCAAAATAAGTACTGACCTCCAATTATCTGTAAAAATGGAATATAAAGTGCATTAAGGATGATTAGTCTTAACCTCATGAAGAACTTTTGGCTTTTGCAGTTTTTATTTTGCTTGATACATAATTTCATTGACCTTTCGGTATGCATCTCTCTGCTCTCCCAAAGGAATTTGACAATGTTACTTAAACGATTATGTGAATTAAACAGTTCTAAGTGGGGATGTTCATATGCTTCTGGAAGTAAGTTCATATTGTTGACAGAGTCTTAAATTTCTGCTCTGTTTGGGGTACATTACATGGTTAACCTAGAGTATCCAAGAAAGCCAACATGTCTTGCACTGAGTTTCTTGAGAGTATTGTCAAAAAAAAAAATGCCCTGTATAGAAAAGGTGTCTCTACTCTTTTAGCTTAAAGTCAATAGCCTCTTATTACATGTATTAACAGTTGCACCACCACAGGAGCTTGAACTAACCTACATGCAGGGGTTTTATTAGAAGCTGGGACCTGGGTACTAGCACCTGTCTTGCACTGAGTACAGTACCCGCCATTGCTCAAAGGAGGTCTCAAGATCAAAAGCTAGACTATATATAGGGGTGTGCACGTTCACTCTGTCATAAGGTCCCTTCTACTTTCAAACTTAATGGCAACCCTGACACGTAAACATACCTGAGTCCATTTCTTGATTTGTCGCACAACAGGCAAGAAATAGTACAGAACATGACCATGTCAGGCAAGGGTCAGGCAATTTAACTCACACCATGGCAAACCATGTTATGTTACCGGTATGTAGTACTTTGTACTAATGTGGTCAATTAAATTGTCACACTGGAAAGTTTTCACAGGGCTGCCATAAAGGACATTCACCTGTACCAGCTGTTAAACCTGAGCTCACATTGTGAAGGAAATGAAAACTAGAATCAGTTTTTTATATATTGCAGGTGAAAATTTAATGACAGCCCTGTTTAATGCTGGTTTTTTGGGTGTGTGCTTTGAATTAGTTAGTTCCAGGAAAATGGAAAATGGACAGTGATAGATTTTAATTACAAAAGTTGTTTTTGTGTAACACTTTTCATTTATTTAATTTCACTCACTTTAAGATCTACACCATCTCCTCAAGAGAATTTCTTTTTCATGTTAGTTTGAGCTTACAAACTGTTTTCATTTCTAGGGACTTATCTCATTCGCTAAATAGTTTGGCTGATTTCATGCCGCATAGATTTTTCAAAATCATTAGTGTTTTTAGGCGTTTAAGTTTCAGAAAATTGTATTTGTTCTGCAACATTAATTTTTTTAATGAAATTTAACTGATTGTTTTTTTTTTTTTATTATGGCTTGTATGTATTGCCTTGTGTATGTATGTACACTGTATATATATTTCCTAAATTTGGAAAGCACATTATATGTTCATGGAAGAATAATATTTAAAAATTAAACATGTTTATTTGCCCAGCTAGAAGTATATTAATCTCTATTCAAGAATTCTCATTATTTGGTGGAGAGCAGTCATTTTCTTTTTATACAAAATAATGAAAAGCAGCAAAATGATACTTCCCTCAAGACCTCTACTTCTTAGAACAGCAAGGAAACTCCTACCCAAAGAACTCATCTTCTTTTGAAAAGAATCCTAAACCTTCTCTGGTGACGAAGAATCTAACTTGAAAGTCCTTCAAAGAAGACATAGTCTTATGATTAAAAGAATGATTTATTCTTTTGGAAAGAATCTCGTTTTAGAGTCTGGTGTTTCGCTCTCCTTCATCTCCCACGATACAAAACAAAGACAGTCTTTTAACATTGAAACTAATCCCGGATCAGTGCATTTAGCAGCGACACAATCTGCTTTACACTTCCACGTTACACAAATTCTAATCGAAAATCTTAGGCAACACTTGACAACACAGCCCGTTGGTAACATATTCAGCACAAATTTTTGTCCAGACATATCGCTCCAACACGTCAATAATTATCAGGAGGGGGGGGCCCTAAAACCAGAGGGGGGGGGGGGGGCCTTAAGTTAAAATAATGGAAAGGAGGGGGGGGGGCTCTACATTAGATTTCTCAAGTAAGTGAGGGGGGGTCTTAATTAAATTTCACAAATTCGATAATGAAATAAATAAACATTTTCCAAATAGACAGATGCCACGCCTTTGACTATCCATAATGTCTAAATATTGCATCAACATAAACACATGCTTTAACTTATTTAGAATGTCAACATATGATAGATTGAAACAATCGCTCATGCACAGAAGTCACAAACCACGTTGTGAGCTTTGCCAATAAAAAATTTGGCATTTAAGAGGTCCCGCAGACATGCCAGGTCTGTTCTTGATTTAAACAGCGAGAGGGTTTCTAGGTCTACAGTTTCTAGCTGAGGAATGCCACATACTTCTGTTTCATAGTTGTCATCAATGGGTTCACCTCCCAAAGACCGAAAAATTATACAGGTTCGGGTCCTACGGCTTTCTGAGGCAGCAATCCTCTTTCTCTCTCTTCCCCCTTTTTTCTTCTGTTCCTTCTTTTTTCTTGATTTGGATGCTTTAGATTTGGCACCAATAGGAAATGTCGCTTTATATTTAGCCATCACCCTATCCAGGTCTTCTACAAGATGCAGAACGTTTAAACCGACTTGAGACTTATTGAATGACGTTGTTCAGCATTAAAATTGTGTAAACAGCTGAGGCCAGTCTTCAGTGTTTTTCTAACTTGGTTACGACAGCATTAAGCTTGTCCTGGATATCATTTGCCTCTTGTTTGCAACGTCTGATGTTGCTGTCATCATGGGGAGCTGGCTTGTAATCCTCTCGGAGAAACCTTCCTGCACAAGCAGGGTTGTCGGATAAAAGATATTGGTATCTGTTCTCAAGTTTGGAGCCGAGAAGTGGTTAGTGGATGTAACGAACACTCGGTTAACACAGTCCCTGCGCTGTTGCCGCCTCATTATAATCTTTGTACATTATAATCGCAAAAAACAACACGTGCCATGACGTTGGTTTCAGCCGTGCTCAAAGTTTCGTACAATTCGGAGGGCAAAGGAAGGCTCATTCTTGATTTGCGGTCACGTTAATAAACACGTGCCGAAAGCTAGGTTCGTATTGAGGACTGGAGGTTTCTTCCTGCAGTACATTGTCCCGGACGGATTTATTTTCAAGTTCGATATGAAAGCCGGTGGGTTATTGACGAAAACACTGACCCCCGGGTAACTGACCCCCTTGCCCCCCTACATTGTATATCCCAGAATGCTTGTGCATCCAGAGATTCGTAGAGGGGCTTCGAGCAACAAGGGAGCTCCACGGTGGCAGTTCGGCCTTCACACAACTGCAGATCTCGTATCATCTCAAAGAATAATACTTTGAGTGCAGCGTTATGTCGGGCCAGGTACTTACTTTGTGCTAGTGCCAAGACCACCCTGCCAACACGTGCTCTAGGCTTTTCGACGGCCTTTCCGCCAAACCTACAGAGAGTGTCGTCAGATGGTTTAGTGCGAGTCTTATATGTTGTATAGGCCCTTGTCGGCAGCATTTGCTCATACAATTCCATCATCCCTGCGATGGTATGGGGTTGGGGCACTAGGCCACTCCTTAAGCCATCCAAAGCATCCCTGCACGTTCAGATCGTCATCATTCCACCTGTTGGTCAAATATTTTCCTTGCCACTTCTCTCCACGGATCTTATCTTCAAGCTGCTGTCTAGAACTTTGCTTTCAGATGATTCTTGATGTTAGGGACCTCGGTTCCATCTTCTTTTAGACACCTTGGGTTTGGGTGAGACAATTCAAGTGAGATTCCCATTTCCTCCTGCAAAGGTACTTGCTTCCTTTATCAACGATCTGGTTACCTTTATCAGCAGCCCTCTCTTCGAATGCTCTTACCAGCCCATGGTGGGGTCTTTGTTTTGGTACAACTTGATAGCAGACTTGATCTTAGTTATTGCTTGTATTCTGTTTCGACTGATCGGAGGACCACGCCCACCTTGATGTCTAGGCAGGTAAAAGTAGCGCTAGTAGAACCCAATGGATGTTTTTCCACCATTCTCACTGATGACTTTGCGGCTTCCCTATCCCGTGTTACAGGCCGGTCTGTAAGGTCTAGGTGATGTTTCCATGCCCAATTCCTCCCAAAAGTCCTTCATAACCCGCATTTACTCCTCTCTTTCTGCCGTTCTCATAGCGTGGTGGATCTTTCGCTATTCGAAAGCTTCAACGCTTTCTCTCAGCACTGCGGTGCCAGGTCGTTTCATATTCCTCTGTCCAAATGAAATTTTCGGTCCTTTTCGTTGTCTTCCCATTTCAAGCGCTTAATCGCTTAATTCTATTCTTTAGACTAAACACAATCCTAAAAATCCCGTGCTTCAGTCACCTCTCTGCTGCTCCACTTTGCGGTAGGCCTAGCAAAACACTTCAAGTGCTTGCAAGGATATGGAATCGTCTCTCACTGAGTAATTATGTCTTTAAAATGTAGTCATACCGAGTCTTCAAATTGCCGCTGTATATTATTTATATGAATCCATAAGAGACTCTTCTCGTATAGTTACTTACGTACATGTGAGTGTCCTGGAAAGGTGCGAGAACCTTTAGCAGATGAGTTTTTGGGTAGAGAAAGAGTTACTGATGCAAAGAGAACTCGTTTGGCTTGTGACAGTGCTGTTGAACGCTTTGAAAATATCGTGGAAGGCCCGTCTCTCTGGCATGCAAAGCAATCCTTTTTCGTAGGTTGAAAATTTTACTCGCGTTTCATTTGGGTTCATTACACTGCACTGTTCTCAACCTCCATTGGAAGAAGAGGCCAGATCAGATATAGAGAATCAAATCAATGAAATGAGATGTACATCTCACATCCAATGGACTTGTCTTACATTTTTAGGTACTTAGAAAAAATGGAAACTTCAGTTGTTGATTTTTGTTATGCAAATACTTAGCTTAACGTTTATGATGAAATAAAAAAAAATGGTGTAATATAAAGCTTGACCATCCTCTAGAGCCTATTACTTGTAGCACTTAAAAGTCAGTTACAAAAATGACACCTTTCTCTTGAGTAATTAAGTACTTCTTTCTGAAGTACATGTACCCTTAACATACCACTACTACATAAGGAGTTTTTTTTCCGTAATTGCTCAGCCCACAGTATTAATTACAGTGGCGATTATTATTGTGCTTATTGAATCACCACACTGGATCAAGTGTTTGAGACTTCAAAGGTTGGTTGACTGTATGAGTTCTGGCCCCAGTTGTTTGAAGGGTGGATAGTGCTATCCACTGGATAAATCACTATCCTGGATAAACTCAATTGGTTTTGGTAGTGTTTATCTGCTGGATAGTGATTTATCTGGCCCCAGTTGTTCTAAAGGTGGATAACGCTATCTACCGGACAAATCACTATACACTGGAAAGTGCAGTTGGTTCCACTATTACTTATCCACTGGATAGTGATTTATCCGGCTGATAGCGCTATCCATCATTTGAACAACTGGGGCCTGGTGGGTAGCGCTATCCACTTTTTTGAACAACTGAGGCCAGGTCTTTATCCAACCTCTCTTCTCTGCCTCCTTTGTTTTTGAGGACAAAAAGGAGGCAGAGAAAAGAGACCCTGGGAACGAGGTTGGTCTTGATCATCTCTCAGTTTTCTCTAACTTTAATCATGTTGCCTCTTCTATATGTACCCGCATACAACTTAATACTGACAAATGTTTGATAGACTTTGTAACAAATTCTGTGATTGGTTAGCATCCCATTTAATGGAAGGGACAAAGTTTTTGACTGCTTAACCCATTGACACCTCAAACGCCCTAGGATGACCCCAGTTGACGACTAGAATCTCCCTGGCATTAGACAGAGTAAAATCTGTCAAGTCTCACTCCCAGGGGTCAATGGGTTAAAGGGGATCAGTGATACCCCTTGTTACTCTACAGAAAACAGAGCTAAGTGCTGCCATCAATGAACTACCTGGCTCATTTAGTTTCATTATCTAGACACAGACTTTATGCTTTTACAGTGTGTTTGGGAGCAACTTTACAGCAGCCTATATTTTCCGATAAATTTTAACTATTTTGTGAAACAAAAGGAGACGGTAGCATTGCAGACTGTGCAGTATTTCTAGTCACGATTGTACAGAACGTATTCCACACATCCCCTCAATTTAAATTTTTGTCAGTTGACGGTTAAGTTGTCAGTAATTTCAATCCCATATGAACCATGTGAGCGTTAGCCCTACAGATGGAATGGGGCCCACACAAGGACAGAGAAACTCTGACCAGGGTGGGAATTTGAACCCACGACCTTCGGGTTAGATCTCCGCCGCTCTACCGACTGAGCTACAAGGTCAGACGGGAGCAGGCCGTGGGGAGTGAAGATGTTAAAGTCACGGCAATGAACATGTACAAGTACAAGGAAAGGTTACGTTTTTAAACGTTGGCCCGTGAGCACTTATATTTTAAACAGAGTTTGTAGAGCCGCACTTTTTTGTTTATGAAGCCAAGTGTCATGTGGAAGTGCTAGATTTCAATCCCATATGACGCTCGTTAGCCCTACAAGGAAGGGCCCACCAAGGACAAAGAGGGCTCAGTCTGAGAGCGGCGGGAATCTTTATCCCACCCTGGTCCACCCTGGTCAGAGTTTGTCCTTGTGTGGGCCCATTCCATCTGTAGGGCTAAACGCTCACATTTTCATATGGGATTGAAATCTAGCACTTCACATTACACTCGGTTCAGTTAACTCTGTTTAAAATATAAGTGCTACACGGCCAACTTTTACTGTACCCGTCCAAATTTTTCTTTGTATTTTTCCAGTCAGACCGACTTCTTCATGTTTTGTTGTCCACATTTTCAAAGTTTCTATTGTCACTTGATTTTTTATTCCAACATCCCCTCAATTTAAATTTTGTCAGTTGACGGTTTAAGGTTTGTCAGTCAGTAAATTATACTGTCTATTTGAAGTCAGACTGACCTCTTCATGTTGTTTTTTACAATTGTCAATAGTTTCTAATGTAAGCTTTTTTATGCAAAAAAAAATGTTTAGGTTCAAGGTTTGTAACAAGTATCCGTTCCTGTTTGGAGTGTTAAAATCAACAGCCTTAGGCTTTTTTGCATTGCTAGTCAGAGAGTTGAAGAGAATAGTCACCCTACAGAAAGCCTTTGGCAGTGAGGAAAGGATGACATTATTTGTGGGGGGTAAGATGGGAAATGAACATTCTCAGGATAATATACAATGTATATATAATATTGTTACATCCAATCTGTCAAATTTGATGGTTCAAAATAAGTACTGACCTCCAATCATCTGGAAAAATGGAATATAAAGTGCATTAAGGATGACTAGTCTTAACCTCATGAAGAACTTTTGGCTTTTGCAGTTTTTATTTTGCTTGATACATATTTTCATTGACCTTTCGGTGTGCATCTCTCTGCTCTCCCCAAGGAATTTGACGATGTTACTTAAACGATTATGTGAATTAAACAGTTTTAAGTGGGGATGTTCATATGCTGTGCCCTGACCGACGTAACAGCTTTTCATTATTGTTGACAGAGTTCTTCTGGAAGTAAGTTCATACAAACAGAGTCTTTCTGCTCTGTTTGGGTACATTACATGGTTAAACCTAGAGTATCCAAGAAAGCCAACATGTCTGCACTGAGTTTCTTGAGAGTATGTATTTAGCATTCGTCAAAAAAAATGCCCTGTATAGAAAAGGTGTCTCTACTCTTTTAGCTTAAAGTTAATAGCCTCTTATTACATGTATTAACAGTTGCACCACCACAGGAGCTTGAACTAACCTACATGCAAGGGTTTTATTAGAAGCTGGGACCTGGGTACTAGCACCCGTCTTGCACTGAGTACAGTACCCGCCATTGCTCAAAGGAGGTCTCAAGATCAAAAGCCAGACTATATATAGGGGTGCACGTTCACTCTGTCACAAGGTCCCTTCTACTTTCAAACTTAATGAAACAAATCTAAATCAGTACTACAGAAGGCATTAAAAGAAAAAGACCAAAGTCTTTGAGTTCGCGATCTAGAGAAAGTAGAAGTAAGTCTAGCCTGGCTGTGTGACGTCGTCAAACATTCTTGTAGTGCACTGGGAAAGCTTCAGGATTTTAACACGATGAGAACGAAGGCGAGAAGGAACGCACGATATACTGAACTTGCTGTTATCCGAACTATTTTTTTTGTTATGGCTAGTTGTCAGAGAATGTCCACGCCCCATAATCCAGCTGAGAAACTTAAATGGCATTTAATTCAGCTATGACGTCAAGCCTTGAGATAAAATGACATTATGATCATGTCATAATGTCTGTTTTTCTTTCATTCAAAATGGTTTAGTGGTATAATTATTCGCTTACGTTGTCATTGCAAGACGGGCCACCAGTATTGTTATCCCCCACTGCAAAACAGTTACACGGAAGTGACATGAAAAGTAGCGTCAGCAAGATCCAAGACATTTTGATGAGAATAGAAGTTATTTCTTCTGCCTAATATTCTGTGGGAAAAGAGAAAATTGAAGTAAGATCCAAATAGCATTACCCGCATCTGCAATAGTTGCAATTATTTCAATTTTCCCATGTTTTTTTTCCCTTTGAGAGTATAGCGATATAGTGTTATGTAAAAAAAAAAGGAAATGCTTTGTTTATTGTGGAAGTGCACTTGGCCATCAAGCCTGTTCACAATCACACCATTTTTAATAACCTAAAAGAAACAATTCAAACTGAACAGAAACATGATTAACAACCCCAACTGGCAGGAGGCTATAGGCATCCATCCCGCCAAAATTCAAACTTGCTATTTTAAAGCCCAAACCTTAAGTAGACCTTCATGTACCGGACCAAATTTAGTGGTAGAAGACAAAAGAACCAATTCAATGTCATTCTGATTAGGCGTGTTGATTAGGTATTGTTATGTTCTCTTTAATTTGTTCTTTTGTTTATTCAATTTGGCAATTCAAACATTCAATTCGGCAATTCAGACATTCAATTCGTCATTGTTTGTCTGAATTTAACAATGTAGAGAGGAATGCTTGAATTGGACTTAAGAACAACAAGTTTAGGAGGCAATCAGTAGACTATTTACAAGGCGTGGTAGAGTTGAACCTCGAAAAACCGGAAACGAATCCAGAGGTTAGAACGAGATTTGAACCCGGGGCAGCCGCGTACAAACCCGACGCCCTAACCACTGGACTACGCAACCTCCGCTAAATGGAATGATATACAGAATAAGTAAAATCCAACTAGTGGTCTATTATCAATGCTGCGTTCTGATTGGTTGAGCTACTAGTAGGCTATTTGTTATAGCCCACTAGTAGCGAAAAGCGCCGGCTTTTAAAACCAAAACAACAATTAAAGTCTAGCTTTAACTAGCGAAAGATGTTTTGTCTCGATATTTTTTTACCAACTAGTTGGATTTTACTAAAACATTTATTCCTTTCGCCCTCATGGCCTCTCAGTCAATAGCCCATTCGGCCTTCGGCCCCATGGGCTGTTGACTCAGAGCCCATTCGGGCTCCAGGAATAATTGATAAATATTATTTCCAACTTTCATTTCATGTCCATTCCATAATTCAATAACACGCAAGTATTCTTGAAATCATTTCAGCATTCACCTGCTATGTAACTTGAATTTGCAACTGACCAGATCCTAACTGGTTGAGGATATTTCAGTTGGCAGAGAAAGTCTAGCACAAAATTACGGTAATGGGATCGAATCCGCATTCAAGGCCTGGATGCATTTTTCAAGCTTGCTTGCAACTGCTTCTGGTTCTGATCTAACATTAACAAGACGCCTATATGGACGTATCCGTGGGATGCGCAAAAAACAGTTAACACAAATTGTCCAGTTACAGTGAACTTCAGCTAAGGGTAAGCTTCGGAAAATGGCGAGAGATTACCAGAAAGATAAATCTGTAATTTAATTTCAAGTTGTTCGTTGTAAAAACTCTTATTATAATGTTACGAAATTTGTAAATGCAAACAACGAGGCCCTATTGTGGGTTATCAGGATACGGGATATTTAGGTAACAAATTATAGGGGTGCAGGATATTTCGGGGGTGGGGGGGTGGGGGGGGTGAGAATTGACGAGATACGGGATATTTTAACAAAAAGGCACGCATTGCGTACGTGTCGTAGTCCAATAACTTGACAGTGTTTTTTATCCATATCTGTCAACTGAGCTGAGTTTTGTTTTCCAGGATATTCAAGTTGTCTTTGCGTAATATGTAGCTCTAATAAAGGGTTTATAGTCTTTCCGAAAGTGCAATTTATTTATCCAAGGGCACGCTGCAATGTGCATTTTACACTTAAGAAGTCATGACCTTCAGCTGGGAGTTCAAGTTGCATCCCGAAAGAGATCGATAAAATGTTTTGAGAATATATGAAATGTTATATATTTGAACTGCGGAAGCAACAGCAAATGAAGGAAGATCATCACAGTTAACTAGTGAAAACCTTAAACAGTTGCAAGTAAGCTTGAAAAATCCAGGCCTTGAACGGGATTCGATCCATGACCGAGTTAATGCGCTGCACTTGCTCTTTTAACTGAAATATGCTGCAAGCTGGTCAATTGCATCATTACAGCATCGCAGCGAAAGAAGTTAAAGCCTGAAGAGGTCACGCTTGAATGGGATTCGAATTCGACCCGTGCGATACTAGAGCAGTACTCTACCAGTTGAGCTATCAAGCCATCTGGGAGGTGGTCATTATCTGAGTTCATATTGAGCCTGTAGATGATACAGCTATGAAGAAAGCTTTAAGTTAATATACCAAAAAAAACCAAAACATTTCTTCTGGCATATACTGTTAAGGACGGTGCCTACCACTGTTATTGCGCATACGTTCTGCGCATCTCGGTGATGCTCACTAATATAGCGATGTTTTTGCGCGGTTTAAAACTATCCGGGAAAAGTAGATCTTAGTAAGTAGTCTTGTTATCCAAAAAGAAAATTGGGGGTAACCATGCATTTTTTTGAGAGATAATTAAGCTTCAATTTGAGAAAGAACGCCATACATTGCTTTGTATTTTAAAGCTCTTTACAAATATTATTCATGAATTATCTTAGAAAATACGTAGTTACCCCCAATTTTCCTTTTGGATTTCAATGGCACTAGTTAAGATCTTCATTTCCTGCATAATCATAAAACGGGGCAAAAATACCTTTGAATTAATAGGCGCCGTCCTTAATTAGCCTATCAAAGGCTTTCAAATGTGTGTTTGTTTTTTTAATCTGACAAGTGAGCTATATATATTGAAAGACGTATGGAAGAAGAAATTGCGCAATCTCTCGCCAACAATGAAATAATACGATGTTTTTCGACAGGAAGTCAGCTGATTTCAGGTATAATCATTGATCGAGGAGTAAAAGCTCCTAAAGCACAACTTGCCGGGAAAATGAATGTGAACTGGAGTAGATTTGCTCTCTGAACATCAAAGCACGCGCAGTGTGGTGTTTGATCAGGTGTTACACGCTAGCAGCTTGACACGGACACCACCTCTGTCTGACGAAATCGAAAACCTTTGCAGAGTTCTTAATCTGGCAGCAACGCGCATGCACTGTTTATTTTTAGGTTAATTTTATCAAGTGTCTGACTCTCACAAGAGCCTTGTCGGTTAGTCATAAGTCTTACATGTTAAATCATGATCCTTCGCATTAGGAAAACGATAAATTGCAGTTTCGGTAGCCCACGAGAATTATCCACGTGATACTACGTTATGCAAACACTATCGATTCCGTGCTTCTGAAGCAAACGACAAGCAAGGCTGTTTTGAGAAAAAGACGATGTTATAACTGAGGTGAGTTAGAGCTCCTTAGGAACACTAAAAAACAAGAGATACAAAACGTCATACCTGAGACTACCCGTGAGTGTACGTTTCCTTAATTTTCGTACCTTCTCAATCAAACAAACCACTGTAGAAGATCCGACGCTCACGAACAACTCAGAAGAGTGAGTGGGGTTCAGCCTTTCCTAGCATCAAAATAGATCAGTATGACTGAGACCAATGGACTTTGGACAACAAACATTCTTTGAGTATTAACGAGTGCACGCCCCTTAGATGAAAGTCTTAGCGCCTACAAAAAACAATTCATAAAAGTCAGTTGAGTTCAGCGAGTCTCATAGCATAAAAATAGATCAGTATGAAGTAACAAGGAAGGACTTCGGACAAGAAACATTCATAACAAGTTAACACTCTTGACGCAGAAGTAAATGTACTACGAAAAACAAAGGGAAATACCAAACTTCACGCCTACTGTGCTCTGTAGGCACATATTTTTGACAACGATATACCAGAGGTGGTGCAAAATGAACGATTGTGTTTCCCGTTGGAATGGATTTACAAAAAAGAAACCTTTTTGGCAAATTGAAAGTAGTTAGTGCGCGATATGTGGCATTGTAAAGTCCAAGCTGCATGGAAAAATAGACGCTGTAAATCCCGGAAAAGCTGTAAGAAGATGAAACAAAAGTTCGCGGCAATGGATAATTTTCGTTTTAAATTTTCTTTGAGAATAAGAAATGACGAAAGTTGATTGTATTTCAAACATCAGAATTCGAGACCGAGTTAACTTTCGAGATACTTGTCCACAAGTTTTATTTTCAGTGCTCACATATTTTCCATTCTTGTTCCCAGATGCTATCGTTTCTCTTAGGAGGCGGGGCCTTCGCGCGAGAAAGAAAACGATGGGATCTGGGAACGGGAATGATCCATTCTTTACCTCTGAATTAACGGTTATCGTTAGTTCCTTATTTGCTCAGAATTTACTATAAACTACTGTCCTATTCCCATAATGCAATATGTTTTTTTTGTGAGGGGGGGGGGGGTTTGCATAAAAGCAATACAAGTTAATTACTCTTGGGATTGCATCATGCTTCAATGAACTGTATTATGGGATTTGCGAAAATGGCGATTTATCGTTTATTTAGAAGTTTGCAAGCTGATCAGAATGTGGATTAAAGGAAATGATTATTTTATTTTAAAAGACAACCCGAGTATATGGATATAGGACTCGAACCTGGAATTTTTGAATGACATGTCACCTAACCACTTGACCACCACACCACCAGCTGCTCAGGGACAATATTTTAACACTATTTGATAAAGCTGTATTATCACTCGGCAACAAAGTATACTTAATACCGCAAAAGGTCTGTTACCAAATTTCACGACAAAGCTAAACATTTTAAAATCAACTGAAACTCTGGGTTCAGATCCAATCCACGGATATGATTTTGTTTTCCTTATTTTCTCTTTTACGACAAGTCCTGGGGCACAGTGTCCTAAATGGACGATAATAGTAAATTCAAAGCAAATTAAGAATTATAGATAATCGTTAATTTGGGGAAGAGATCATCAATAAGGGGGAGCCGAGCAATGACTCAGCCGAGTATTCAGCACGGTGACCGTTAAAAGTGAAGTACCAGCGTTTACAGCATGTCTTGCAGCCATAAACTCGCAAAGTATATACCAGCCCAGGCCATATGAAGAGCTGTATCAAAGACTTTCTTGGTAAACAAGCAATCCTGTGGAATAAAATCAATTGTCTTATAAATGTATAAGCGGCCATAAAAGTAAAGACACTTTAACGTTTCTAAGGAGATAATTTCAACATCCCAGAAGTCGAGACTGGATCATCATCCTCGTCGTCGTTGTTGTCGTCGTAGAGACCTTTAAATCGGAAGATGAGGACGACTAGGCCTAGGAGTACGAGTTTTCCCCATTGAACATGCGCATAAATATTACAAATATTACAACTTTGGCAGCTTTTAGGACAACGATACGTAAAAAGGATATAACATCAATTCTTGAAGGATGTGGGAGGGAATGCCGCTTATGCTCAGGTTAACTGGACGTACGCATATTTACTTATTTATCTTAGCGTCCGAGCTCATATATGCATTGACTTTTACATTTTAATATACTATTAGTTCTATTGTGTAAAGGTGTATTTAGCTTGAATAGTGTTAATTTCCGGTTTTTTATATGTTTTATAGTAGTAATTAGTCTAATTTGATGATGTAATTTGTTTTAAAGGTGTCCCCAATTAGTGCCTTTTGGCGTTAGAACGATTAGACACGTTAATAAAGGTTATGCATGTATATGTATGTATAAGGTTTAGAGGCCGACAATTTTCCAAGTGCGCATGCTCAGTAAGGAAAACTCATACTGGTGATCGCCCTCGTTCTCCGATCTAAGGGTCCCTAATGTCATTATCATTATCATTAGAGCAGTTTTCAATTGAGTGTCGAAAGCAATTAGCGAATTGCTTTGGATTTGCATTGCTTCACCCAGTGATTGGTTTAAAGTTCTCGCTCCACTTTTTCAACCTATCAGAAGTGAAACCAAAACCAATCGTGGCTTGCGCGTGCATATTTTCCAGCGCTTTGTATCGGTTACGTGTAATTACGTTGAGTTTTGATTGGTTTCCTGGATTGCCTCCGTCCTTTTTGATTGGCCAAAGTAATTATTTTGGTTTTGGTTTTACGAAACTCGCTCTATTGATGTCACTAATTTAATGAAAAAAGACCTCCCAGAAAAGATAAATATAAGGGATACAAAATGAACATTACAATGTGAGTTTTAGCAAACGTGATCCGTTTAAATTTTAAGCCACCTGTAAAATGTTTCTTTTTTTTACCTCGAATAGTGTTCCTTTCCTTCTGTGGCAAACAGAACTTGAACTGAAGAAATCAAAGTCTCCTTCAGCTGATTAAAAAATCGGTTTACTTCTTGAAAAATGTCCTCTTTCTGGAAACGATTTGCATTTGTGTTTTGCGCATTGAAACTTTCTTGAGCGACTGTTTACCAATGATATGAACCTGTCGTCTCTGCCATCAAAAAGGCAATCTGTTGCTCACCTGAATCAGGCCATCATCTTTGCCATCGTTCACGTTCAAGGCGCACTCCTTCCAGTTCTTAATAGCCATCACACTTGAATCTGTACTTGCCCCAGTCTCTCCTCTCTCTCCTTTTTGACCGGGAAGGTCCTTGACGCCACGTTCTCTCTTCGCGCCATCCAGGATCCATTACTCCGGGCAACACGTTCTCATCCATGAATACGCGATTATCCTGAATTGCTAATTTCATTTGAATTCACTATTGTCGTGAATTTTGGACAATGTGTCTCAGGACTTTTGGTAGCAGAGAAGATAACGAAATAATATATCATATCCGTGGATTGGATTTGAACTCTGTAGGAACCGTTTCTTTCCGCTTTACCACTGAAGATCAAGACCCTTCCTTTCTCAAAAAATAAAACTATCATAGAATATCGCTTCTGAAGAGTAAGCTAGATTAATAATTTAGGGCTAAGATTTGATTTTAAAATGTTTAGCTTTGTCGTGAAGTTTCGAAACCGACCTTTGCGACCTAGTGTTTAATGCTGTTGGCGAGTGATAATACAGCACTTTCAAAAAGTGTTTAAGGTGGCTTACTACAATTTTAATGGATTATAACAGTCCAACTTCTAACTCTTTTGAATAATGTCCCAAGATGTTTTTCATTCTCTATTTACTGTTTGCTTAAGTCTTTTTGCCGTTTTATGTGAAAATTGAACAATTAAACGTAAACAAATGGCCAAAATGAACGACCGAGTACCCAAGGAGAGACTGGGCGCTAGTAGTTTAAATCACGTTTTTCTCAAAATCTACCGGTATGACCCCCCTCAAAATTTCAGGAATAAGAAATTGGCTCTGATTCAGCATTCATGCAAAGTAAAATAAAAGTCTGTAAGGTAGATTCTGAGCTAATTTTGATTTCACAATTACTTAGTTTGCGAAAAATGTGACTTACAGATTTTTATTTTACTTTGTATGAATGCTGAATCAGATCCGATTTCTTATACCTGAAATTTTGAGGGGGGTTCATACGGGTGGATTTTGAGAAAAACGTGATTTAAACTACTAGCGCCCAGTCTCTCCTTAGGTACTCGGTCGTTCATTTTGGCCATTTGTTTACGTTTAATTGTTCAATTTTCACATAGAATGGCAAAAGACTTAAGCAAACAGTAAATAGAGATTACCTTTCAACAGTAAGGGACTGTGCAATAATTATCAGGAGGGGGGGGGGCCCTAAAACCAGAGGGGGGGGGGAGCCTTAAGTTAAAATAATGGA
>NC_090890.1:35526398-35543898 GCF_036669925.1 Montipora capricornis | reverse complement strand
TTTTCAAACCATCAAAGATCATTCAGTGCTCACAATATGTCAGAAGTGAGATAATACTGACAAATTAATCAAGGAAAACGTTTTGGGCAAATGTACGTAGGTGGTGGCGATATGTAGCATTTTAGAGGTAACTTCAGCAAGTTCATGGAATAGTAGACGCTGTAAATCCCGTTGATCCATAGCAACCGATAAAATTAAATTTAATCAAGATATACGTTGCATGTCTTCCTGTCACTTCAACTCTGTTTCTGTCATTTTGGAGTCCGGGTAGAAACGGCTTCTGCAATTAGCAGTTGGCAGTGGGGTGTAAGAAGATGAAATAAGGGAATAAATATTTTTCATTTAATTTTTGTTTGAAAATGCGAAATGGCGAATCTTGATTGTATCCCAAAAATCAGGAGACGTCACCTAGTTAAATTTCGAGAAACGTACTTGCTCACCAAATGGAGAGAGTGTTATGTGCATATATGATGAGGTGTGGACGTGCGTTTGATCTCTCCGTCTTATTCTCTCCTTTTATCCTTACTGCTCGGTCACTTGACAACCAAAACTACGGCAATCGGTTTACTATTTCCTGCCGCATCATCCTACTTTCCGCAGATACTTGAGTATCAGGAGACACAAAAGACACAAATGCCCGTGCAGTTATTATTCTGGATGAAGTGCGACATTTCATCCTCTAGTGACCGGGGTTTAGTATTTAAACGTAACCCCGGGTCCCACAGGGATCATGAGAATACCGGCAATAGTTTCCTCGCGAGACGTCAATGTAAACAATCACACAGCGGTTTCGACTGGTGTTCGTCGGAACATTAAAAATCTTACCAGGATTTCTTGTTGTCACAACAACCCTTCTCCACCACGACCGCTGAATTTCTGAATATTCATATGGACGTCCCGACGCTTTTAAGTTCGTAGATCACAGGGAATCGAAGCTATGCCCGGATCCATCCCATGCACTTGCTGACCTTGTTTCCTGTTTTGTTTCTACCATGACTAGCCTTTTAGATTAACATGCTCCACTTCAAAAGAAGACTATCACGGTTGGTCCGCGGGTTCCTTGGTTCAATAACCAAATAAAAGAGTAGACGGTGTGAAAGATTATGGCGAAAGACGGGGCTAGAGTCAGACAGGGTTAATTTCATTAAGGCACGCACTCATACAAATAAGGGGTTTGAGCAAGCAAGGCATGACTATTATTTCAACCTTATTAATGAAAATAATTGTGATCAAAGAAAGCTTTTCAAGACGGCCAGTGCACTGCTAGGGGGGTCGTCACAGGAACATTACCCCAAGAACTCTTTGCTTGCTAATGATTTTGGGAGATTCTTTATACAAAAGATCGATGTCATTCGCTGGAAAGAATGCACTCCTCAATGAATCAGTCTGACCATCCGATCAGGAGTAGCACCCACGAGCATTCGTATGCTGACACACCCTTCACTAACTTCCAGCCTATATCGTCTGAGGGTATCAAAAAGCCAGTGCTGGATGCCCCAAACAAGACCTGCGACAATGACCCGATACCTACCAAGATTGTTAAAGACTGCATTAACGAACTTTTACCGACCATTTCCAACATGGTTAATCTTTCGCTCAGTAGTGGTGACTTTCCGGACATTTGGAAAGAGGGTTTAGTGTGACCAAAGTTAAGAAAAGTCAACATGGATCTGATAAAGAAAAATTACCGGCCCGTCAGCAATCTCGCATTCCTTTCAAAGATCACTGAAAAGGCAGCTGCACTACAAATCTTTGATCACGTGTCGTCCAATCAGATGCTTCCAGAATTTCAATCAGCCTACCGCAAAAATCAAAGCACGGAAACTGCCTTACTGTGCATGCGCAACGACATACTCGTCAACATGAACAAAACTACAATTCACATTATTAGTGTTCCTAGATTTAAGCGCTGCTTTCGATACAGTAGACCATGACATATTACTGCGGCGCCTGGAATACAAATTTGGAATTAAAGATCAAGCAGTAACGTGGTTCAAATCTCATTTGTCGAATAGACCCCAGCATTTTGTAATCGGCAGTGAAAAGTCAGACAGTTTTGATTTGAAGTTTGGTGTGCCACGGGGCTCCTGTCTCGGCCCAATGCTGTTCTCCCTTTACACTAGTGAGCTATTTGATGTGATTACCCAGCAACTGCCAACAGCGCACAGTTGTGCCGATGATACTGGCTTTCAATCCAAATAAACATTCTGATCAAGAAGCCGCCATTTCAGCAATGAAAGCGTGCTTCTGTGATATCCGCAACTGAATGATCAATGATAAACTCATGATCAATGATTCTAAGACTGAGTTTATGTTCATTGGGACGAAGGCGCAGCTACAGAAAACTAAAAGCGCTACTCTAACTATTGGCGAATCCATCATCTCTCCGAGCACGGAAGTCTTAGAAACTTGTGGGCCTGGTTTGACTGCCATTTCAACCTAAACTTCAACGTAACCAAAACATGTAGGAGTGCTTTTTTTTTCTTTCATCTACACAATATTAGACGCGTCAGAAAATATCTAAGCATAGAATCTGTCGAGAAATTAATCCAGGCTTTCATCACAAGCAGATAGGACTATTGTAATTCACTTTTATACGGATTACCCTACTGGGCTCTTACTAAACTGCAGCGTGTTCAAAACGCAGCTGCAAGAGTCCTATTTATTCTATGAGTAGCTCCGTGAGCGGGCAAGATGAACCAAATCGCGCGCTATGATTGGCTACCCGAGCGGGCAAGATGGAGCTATCTTGCCCGCTCGGGATTTCTCGCTTGGTCCCGCAAGATCAAAGATCATTTTTTGGTGTTTTAAGTCATGTGATAAATCCTTTATTGACCAAGCTTGTTCGGTCAAGATGGCTGGATATTGGCCTGGTTCTTTTTTTGCACTTTTATGGACCTCGACCTCGTCTCGGTCCATAAACACGCAAAAAAATAACTTGGGCAACATCCAGCCATCTTGACCTCACGCTTGGTCAATAATCTATATATACATGGGTTTCTTCCAATAATTTTTTTCAATGTACTTTTAGCGTGTGGTTATAATGAGCGGATGTGTTAAGAAGTAAAGCATTAAAAGCAAGGTGAAAACACCATAACACCAACTCGGTGTAGCCAGCACATCACGCATGTCCGTGGTTGCCAATTAACTGGGTGAAATGGTTGTGCGCATGCGGGATGTGTTGCCCACAACTACTTGTTGTGTTTACCTTGCTTTTAATACCTCTTTTCTTTTTTTTTTTTTAAAGAAAGACACCTGGTTGGTCAGTTGTAATGATGTGGTGAAATAACAGACTTGACGACTTTGCTGTTCTGCATGATCTGAAAAAATGGCCGCTGTGGTAGGTATCACGTTTGCTGACGAATTCGAAAAGTTTGACTTTGAAAAGAGTGGGAAAAGTCCCATTCTCTCTTGAAAACACATTGTGAAAAAGAATGTAGAAAAAACATATAGAGGACTGACAAGGTAATAAGCATTGTACTCAGAGGCAGGTATTGGTCGCGTTGAAACTTTTATTCCCAATCAGCAGAATGTTTATTACAATCAAAAGAAGCCATTATCCAAATTATGTATACGTAATTGTACATTTAAAAGATTTATGTCTCTTTAAAGAGCTTTTTCCCCACAGAAGATTACATTTTGTTATCTAAGCTTGAGGTTTAGGAACTTCCTCTACAAAGATCCGGGACACTGAATTATAACCTGTGTAGGCATCAGCATTTCCATATCTAGGACAATTGCCGACCCAGAATCCCACTCGCACCTTTCCCTTGTGAATGTTGTTGCAGTGCCCTTCAATATGGCGGACGCGAAAAGGATCTTGAGATTTTACCGCGCTTAAGCTCACAACACCATCAATAGGGAGGGGAGCCGAACATTCAGCACCGTTGAAAGTGAAGTACCAGCGTTTACAGCAACCCGTGCAGCCTGCAACTCGAAAACCACCAGTCCAGGCCACATGAAGAGCTGTATCAGAGAAGTTCTTGGTGAACACGCACTCCTGTGTAATAAAAATCGACTCATATTAAATGTATGAGAGGCCATAAAAGTAGATCACACATGTGTTTCGCTTTCTTCAGCGACTGTTTACCAACGATAAAAACATGTCTTCTCTGTTGCCAAAAAGATAATCTGTTGCTCACCTTAATCAGGCCATTATCTTTGCCATCGCTAATTTTCCAGGCGCACTCCTTCCAGTTCTTAAAAGCCATCACACCTGGAGCTCCACTTGCACCACTCTCTCCTCGCTCTCCTTTTTGGCCGGGAGGGCCCTGGACACCGCGTTCTCCCTTTGCGCCATCCTTTCCATTTGCACCATCAGGACCCACTACCCCACGAGGTCCCTGGGGTCCAGCCTTACCGGGTTGTCCTTGGTCTCCTTTGGCCCCTTCACGACCATCTCTTCCGTCACGGCCTGGTAACCCAGGTGACCCAGGCTTTCCATGCATTCCAGGAATGCCTCCATAGAAAAGGGAAGCAGGCTGTTTGTTTAAAGGAAAAAAAAAGGAACAAATAAATTCCCTGATTATCTAATCAAGCAAAACGAATGACACCTCCTCTTCACACTTACTGACAACCCACGCCCACAGCGTCCCTTTCACCCTCCCCTCCCCATGGAAAACCTCTTTTGTTTTGAGGTGTTTCGTTAATTTTTATCAATGTATCCCTAATTGAGAAAACAAGTTATTTAGTTTGGTATACTGAACCAGCGGTTTACTTTTCGCTCACCGCATTGTTAGGTTGTTGGCTGCTCTTGTTGTTCGCTGCAGCAAAGTAACTCAGGATCGCAAACACAAGTGAAAACACCAAGGCTGGGGTTGAATTACTTCGAAAATGAACCATTTCGTTTCGCTGGGATCTGTAACGAACACAATAAATAAACAAAAATTATTAATTTTTTTCCATGAAATAGGTGAGGACCTTAATAAGTTAAAATTAAATGCGAAGCTTTTGCTTTTCATTTAGATATTTCCACACGCCAGCGCGCAGTGTTAATCAACTCCGCTTTTTGTTTCGCTAAACATTAAGGCAAAAAATAATCGGTTGTCTATCAAAACACGGAATAGTTGCATCTGGAGTTTTTCCCTTAGTTAGTTATCTCCGCCATTTATAATTCCAGAAATTTGCACTTTTTTAAATTAACCAAGCTACTGGTGTAATCTCTTACTTCAGAGACAATGCGATCAATTTTTTTTACATAAGAAGAGAAAAATACTGGCGTACATTAGATGAACTTGTTTGACCAAAGTTTTCATCTAAATTAATCTGCCAGAACAATATCTACAGAAATGTTTAGCTTCGTCTTTTCCCCAGCCGAGAAAAGGACGCTAAAAACCTTATTACTTTTACCGCCGTGGAATGAGAAAATGGGGGAGGAGACCTTACCTGAATTCGCAAAGGAAACTCGCTTTGTGTTTGTTCAAGTTCCTGCGTAAGAATTCCTAAGTCAGGAGTTGATAACAACATTTGTTGGAGAACGAATTTTATAATCTCTTCTGTTGACTTATATGGTCACTTTTTCAAGTCCACTAAATCATTAGTTGATAGAATATTAATAGTTATGCGTTACAACCAACGGAATTGTTTCAGCTGTCAAACAAAATGTTCAATTTCATTCCTGTTTCTTTTGTTTGCATAATAGCTAAAGAATATTCCCACTTCCTGTAATCATTTATCTCACTTTACTCACTAACTGCAATAAAGTTACGACTACTTGCTTTTCCCCGTTGATTCATAGCCCTAGCTCATATCAGCGCAAAAAATCTCGGTCCGTTACTAACAATACAGACCTCGAATTCGGTTAGCACGACTGAGATTTGTATTCTTCATGTATTCTCATCGATTGAGGCATAGTCGCATACTATATGGGTAAAAGTGGGGAAACTGGTATACACGGGTAACCTTACTTTGATTTAACCAATGGCAACTTGATTATTTTAGCTCTCAGAAATTGATAGTATCTTCTTCCCGTCCAACTATTAATTTCCTACCTTGAATTTGTTAGCTGAACTTTTAGTGCCAAAAATTGCAAAAATAAACCTACTGAAACGTACTAAGTGTCTCTTACCGAGAGCTAAATTGGCAAATCACTGACCCACGTCTTCAATAAGTGACTGATATGTCAGAAAGGACTGTATTTTCCCTCCTGCGAATCGTGTAGAAAACATTTCAGGTAGGAATCTCCAGTGTTTTTGGCAACGAAAATTCTCGACAGTTTGGCCGCTACTGAACGAATATTTATATCTTAGCGTCTTTTTGAATGCACATACTGAATTTATAAGTAAAGCCTTGAAGTGCTCGCACTAGATTCGTATGCCTTCACTTTCATTGCTCCGAAAGAGGTTGAAATGTTACAGAGAAATCAATAAATTTAATGACCATATCCGATCAAAAAAGGTGGCATCTAATAACTAACTTCCCATAATGGCCGCTTTACCTCGTCAGTTGCCAAACGAGTCGAGGCAGTTAGGTAAACGAGATACCAAATTAGCGGTCATTAACTAGTGCTACTGAGAACTTGCGATCACTCACCGTCTATCTGTTTCTCTTACTCTTGTTTTTGGACAGTCTAATCGGCGTCCTCCGTCCTGGACAGTGCTACATTCTTTTCAAATTTGTAAATTTCATGATCGCTTTGTAATCTTCACACATTTTTTTCCGAATTTAATTTGTATCACCTTTCATTTCGCTTTCACCCGTTGAAGGCTGTAGGTCCTGGCAGTCGAATTTTAACCAGAGAACGTTTTATTATTATGTTTAATTAAGTTTGCTTTTAACAAAAAAGCGACTAGTCGATAAGGTTGGACTGTTTAAAGAGTATTCGACAATGCGGATTTGTGTCGCTGTATAAGTTTTGAAATAAGAAATTTTCATATATTCACGGTCATCTTAAGGAACCGTTGGAATTGTTTGTTCTTCAAGTGCCAAACGAGGTACACGTTCTTTTCTTATGTTGCTTTAACACTACTTTAATACGAGTTAAGAGGAATGTCATTTAATTGTTTAATTTAATATCTTTGGTATAACTGAAGCGCTCTCGAAAAATCGGTGACACTAGTTCTAATTGCATTTTTGACATTTCGTGAACATTTGACGATACTGTATTGGTTGAGTGCACGGTTTGAGAACAGATCGGTGGAAAATTTTTAGCGAGACGCAGGAAAGAAAAGCCTGAGGATGCTGATAATGATACGAAAAATCTACGACTCAGATACGGGTTGTTTAGCAGTTGAAAATCAGGGAAATTAATAAACAGCGAAACTCCCACCACAATTATTTTTTCTGTAATGGAACGTAGAGCATTCACGAGTTGCCAAAGGGAGAAGAAGACTTGCACACAAAATGTTCAGTGACCGAGCCATTGGAGGAACACGCACCCCTTCCATGGCCCGGCTTTTTCGTCGCAGTTTTTTTTAGTAATTCTTATAGGAAAACTGAACTTGGGATAAACTTGAATATTGAAATCTTTGCTCTTGAGGTTTGCTCATGATGGCACAACTCGAACGCTTTTCTTGTTTTGCGCTGTTTTGTGAATGCATTAATGATAACTGATCAGGATATCTAGAACGTTTTTCTCACATCATGTTTTTTATGTTGGTCCCTTTTCCGATAGACAACATATAGAATACAAGTGGTAAAAATGAAGTAAAGTCAAAGCTGTAAACACTTTCCTTCCCATTTTACTATCAATTCGGATTCAGAGCAGCTGATGATGTAATTATTAAATGTAGACAGAGCGCTCACATTCCCCCAGTAATACGTATGTCTTGAGTGCGATTCTTGTGTGCGTTGAGTTTCAAGTTCCATTCGTCTACTCATGATCGCACGAGGTTGTTCTTCAGCTTAAAAATAATTCTGAGTTCATATGATCCGCTTTGATTTGATCCACTTTCTCCCCATTTTGCATAAGTGACTTGTGCTCAGTTTCTACAATGAACCGATTATTACCATAATTATTGTTTAGTACGCAAAGAAGGAATCAAGTTAAATCTTCTCATCCCATCTGAAGACTTTTTCGGAACAAAATCATTTTTTTCAAATCAGAACGTCTATTTTAATGAATGAATGAGATGGATCAGTATATTTTTATTTTCTACCGACTTTTAGCTTCGACGATTCTTGTATACTTTTTGAGAAAGTACTTCCTTTGTCGTGGAAAATTTCGCATTTTTTTACCGTGCACTACTTTTTATTGCCTTCTCGATTTGTTTTGTTGAGAGAGAGGACAAAATTAACTATTTTTAAAGTAAAATAAAGTTCCGGTTGTATTTTATCAGCACAAATCTCTTTCCCCTCAAATATTAATTTTGTTTATTTTCTTGAAATCTGATTATCGAAAACTGTGCTAGTTACAGCGTCAAAAATATCATAAAAAGAGCCACACTTGTCTTCGGAGAGGAAAGGAGGTGATTCAAAGCATTAAAATACGCTAGTATGCTTACAATAACGTCATTGCGATTTTCAAAATGAATCAGTGTTTCCGTCGAAAATTTGAAATTGAGATGATTTACAATAAGAAATCCTCGCTGGATAAAGTTTCCGAGATTTGAGAAGACACTCAAGGATTTGTCGTTCATAGAAATGAATTGTGGCAGCAGAGTGGATTTGTTAATTTTATGGTGTGTTGATAAACCTTCCTACCGCGATAATCTGTGACTCGATCTTCCGAAAACGCATTATACGGGTATATGCATAGTTTTATACTCTCTGTAATGCTAGGATCAAGCTGTTTGATTCAATTATTAGAAATCGCTTTCATTGATCTGCGTTTTCACCTTGCGGCTCTTTCCAATGATTGGCGTGATCTTGTCTCTCGGGTTGCAATTTGGTTTGTGGCCGGTCAATTGCTTAAGTTTCATTGCTCGCCTGTTGATTTTACAGGTTTTGTGCATCGATTATCATCCTTTACTGATGAATTAAGTAAATGACATATGTCTTTGGCAGAAAAGCGGTTTTTTTTTTAATACATTTATCTCATGTTGCTACGTACGTATATGTATTTACTTTGTAGTGATTTGGAAATTTAATTTTAAGGCAGAAGGTAAAGCGAATTAACAACCCATTATCCGTCGGTCAAAAGTTCGGAAAAATATTTACTCTCAAAAGTTAGGCTATGTAAAGCATTGTGTTGTATGTTTGTCATTCAAATGTGGATAATTAAACAGTGAACCACTGGAACGCAAGACTTTTTCTTCTTGTTCTTAATTTCTTTTACGACACTTACCAGGTCTATGTTGGGGGGAAGCCATACAAAATTCTACAGCCTTGCCCTTGTATTTAAAAAAAAATGTCTACAGCTAAACTGACCGAGGACAAAAGCTTTTTTAATTGGGGAAATGTGAGAAAATTAATTGCAGAGCAAACTGCTTCAAACGATGATTTATCGAGAGAGAAAAGCCCCGAAATACCCGCATTAAAATATGAGTGGACAAACTAAGCCCCCATGTGAGTCTGAGAATGGAACCTGGGTCACAGTGGTCGAGGACGAATTCTCTCATCAAAGCACCAACCCTGCACTCCCGTAACAATTGGAAAAAAACAGTAAACATAAACACAAACCTGACTGAACTCCATCTCCCAAACCTATTAGACACGAGACAACTTCCAGTGATACCAAACTGACATGCGAAGCTTCATCGCCGACTTCAGATATCTCTTCCATTCCTTTTGTTCTTTGTTGTTGTACATCGTCTACTTCTTGCATAATTCTAGCGAAGGTAATCGATGGAGATTTCGTAATAAACAATGAATATTTGGGTCTTTGAATCGTAACGTTTTAAGTCAACCTAGTAGAAAATGTCCCTTAACTTGTCAATGATGAATAATTCGTTTTCCATTTGAAGAGGCATTCGCGTTTTGCACCTTCAGTTCTCTTCTTGATCATATTTTCAGCCAGGGAAACCTTCAAAATTTGCACCCAAGGCCTCCAAAAAGGGCACAAAAACGAGAAAAAAAAATAACACGAGCAGGTTAGAATTTCGTGCCTCTTTGGATACGTCGAAGGACCATTTATACTCGTTTTAGAGTGATAAAGACTGACTTTCATTAAAAAAAGCGCTAAGATGTTTCAATCAGAAAGACGTATAGTTTTTTCGAGCGTGTCGCAATCGGATTTTAACATTTTAAGATGTCCAACATGAATATTATTCATTCTCATTTGTGAGCAAACGTATTTCCGCCTGCCGAAGGTAATTGCTACTTTTCGGCGAAGAGGATCAAAACCAAGAATGTGAAATACCCTTCATTGTTTTCTATTTTAGACGTATTTAGTGGTAACGAAAAGACTGTGAAACCCGCAAAGGAAAATTTTACGAGCGGCGAAGACTACAATCACAATTCTTCTCGCGGCATGGCGACACACTCGCACGCGTGCAATTCCCGCCAATATTGCTGTACTCTCTCGTCAATGCTGCCCATCCACCGAGGATCATCCACAAAGAAAGCGCGCCAACTCAGTGTTTTAAATACAAGCCAACATTTCATTGTGACACTTGAATTTTGTTTTGCAGTTGACAAGTGAACGTAAAATTGCGAAAAGCTATTAATTCATACAACTGTGTTTTGACTCAGACGTAACAATTTATGCAATGATGACGTATTACTTGCTAGGGTCTTAAGTCCTAAAAAGAGAATATGAAGTCATGAAAAAAGTCAAAAGCCTACAACTCTCATTCTTCGTAAAGAAAGACCACTTGTATGAATTATCGCTCTCAAATGTCAAAAGTCATAAAGAAAGTAAGCTTCTGGGACTGTGACTATTTCTACATTGCAAAGACTAAACGAAGATCACATGACAGAAAAACTGAACACTTTAACACAAGCGGTGAAAGATCAGCATTCAACTATCGCCGACCATATCACAACGACTGGACACAACATCAAATGGGACTATTTTGATTTTGCATCGGGAAAAATATGTTATCGTTGTAAAATAAAAGAGACATTGTCTGTCCAGGAGCTAAAACCCTCTACGAATTCAAACGTTAGCAGTGAGAAGTTGTTACTATATTAGTAACAATCAACAAGTGTCAATGCTTTCTTGCTATTTTAAGATCGTTCTTAATACAGTACCTAGATCTGTGGGATATTTCATGTAACTTACATGATGTAAGATATTTAGGATAGTTGACATGAAGGGTAGGTGGCGAGCGTGCGGATATTCGATGAGTTAAGTTCAAACGTCCACTGAATTCTACAACTGGCAACGAGGATGCTTTTTAGGGTGTAAATAACGTTCGTGACAGAAAATGTATTTGAGAGATTTGGATATTGGGTAATTCGACCATTTCATCCCAATAGTGATCCAAGTAGTGTGGGCACTGAGTGGAAGCGATGGCTTCATAGCTTTGAACTGTACGTGGGGGGAAAAGGTTTGATTATTATTCCCGACAAAGATGATAACAAAGTGCAAAGGTGATCATTGCTTCTTCATTGCGTTGGACCAGATATACAAGATATTTATAATGTTCTGCGTGATACAGGGAGTGCAAAGGAGTATCAGAATGACGATCATGCGTTAATTCCACACTTCGTCGCATGATCACTCAAGTGAACACTCCACACGAGCCACATTTATTCAGAGAAATGGTGCAAGGGGAAGATGAAGCAATTGACCAGTTTGCAGTAAAACTGCGACGGAAAGCACAGCAGTTCGATTGTGGAGATCAAATGGAAGCTTAGATCCAGGATCAAATTATCTTAAAGTGTCGTTCCAATGAGTTACGGCGTAAACGTCTGAAAAACGGCGAGACACTCACACTTCAATACTCACAAGAAATTACCCGGAATTATGAAGCAGTCAAAAGGTCGACCTAGAGTGTGAGTCTACCAAGGGGATCAGTAAATCGAGTCAATGATAGAATGCCCGGACGGAATGGTCGAGATAATGCGCCGCAAGGAGGGGTCGAGTGTTATCATTGTGGTAGGCGTGGTCATTTTGCCAAAGATCCCCAATGTCCGGCCAGGGAAAAAACGTGCTCCAAATGTTCTCAGCCGGGGCAGTTTTCAAATTTAAGCAAAACCAAATTTAGAAAAAGTTTCGAGTAGATCCCGGGTTCGGTACATGCAGGCTCAAGATTGTCAGGAGGAAGAAGACGAGTATGTCTTTGCAGTCATTGGAGGGAGGATCACAGTATACATTAGGGGTATCCCAGTGAAAATGATCATTGATTCTGGAGCAGGTGCAAATGTCATTAGTACAGCATTGTGGGAGCTATTGAAGAAGCAACATATTGCGTGTCACGAAAGGGTGCAAAGAAGCTGCATGCTTATGGTGCAGTTACACCTCTTGAAGTCATAGGAACGTTTATAGCACATCTGACAGTAGGCAGCAAATGTGTTTGAGCTGAATTTACCGTTACCAAAGGGTAAAAAGAACCACTACTAGGAAGCGAATCAGCCATTGAGCTGGGAGTCCTAAAATTGCAAAGCCCGTTGAATCTTGTGGCAGATTACAGTGAGATAGCCACAAGATACAAGCATTTATTTACAGGAATAGGAAAGTTCAAGGACTCTCAACTGAAACTTCATATCGATCAGCAGATCCAGCCAGTTGCACAACCTTTGAGGCTGCCTGCATTTAGCTTAAAGGAAAAGATCGACAAAAACCTGACGCATGATTAAAGGTAGACATCATTGAGAAGGTTAATGGCTTAACTCCGTGTGATTTTGGGGTTGTACCTAAGCCAAATCATGTGAGGTTATGTATGGACCTGTCAGAAGTTTCATGTGTATCTTTATGGGTTGGATATTGAACTGTGGACGGACCACAAACCTGTGGAGTTCACTTACTCAGCGAGGTCTAGGCCCTCAGAGAATTGAGCGACGGGTGTTGCAGTTACAACCATATTCATTCTCTGTGAAGTATTTTCCAGGGTCAATGAACAATGAAGATACATTGACACGCCTCACGAAGACTGAAAAACCACAGGCTAGAAATGTAGCAGAAGAATACATCAGATTCGTAACCAATACAGCAGTGCCACGAGCGATGACTACAGAAGAAATAGAAGAAGAGTCTGCAGTAGATAAAGAATTGAAAGATGTAAGACAGATCGTTGATTAAGACGGGAAATTGGGAGACTCCCATCTGTGCACAGAACAAACCAATCCGAGAAGGGCTTTGTCTTTTTGGGAACATTACTTCGAGGAACCAGAGTTAATGAACCTTAGAGGCTACGTGTAAAAGCAATTGAATTAGCCCATGAAGGACACCAAGGGATGGCAAAAATGAAGCAACGCTTGCCGATAAAGGTCTGGTGGCCAGGTTTTGATAAAGAAGCTGAAGCATTTTGCAGAACATGCCATGGGTGTCAAGTTGTGTGTGGACCGAGCAATCCCGAACCTCTTCACCTGAGTGACTGAATTGTCTCAAAGACCTTGGCAAGACATTTCAATTGATTTCATGGGTTCAGTGCCATCAGGAGACTATGTCTGCAGTGACTGACTATTACATTAGATATGAGAAAGTTAGCATCTCAAGCAAAAACACAGCAGATGTGGCCATGAGTGGTCTAGAGAGAATTTTTCGACTCATGGTTTGCCTTAGACATTTACAAGTGACAATGGTCCTCATTTCGTGGCAGAGTCTTTTCGAACATTCTTAAAGGACAATGGCATTAAACATAGAAATATTGCTCCATTGTGTCCACAGGTAAATAGGGAGATCGAGGGTCAAAACCCGCCTCTCCTTAATGTACTTGATTCAACTCTCCGCAGCTCAAATGTATAATGTTTTTCATATATATTAACTTTCGTCATTTATACAATTGCTTAAATTGGCCAGATAAGAGCGGGGATCACTTTTCTCTTTCGTTAATAATCCGCACTTCAAACACGCATTTTATCTCGACTAAACTCGGAGGCTCCGCGTGACGGCGCCAGTGCACTGGAAAACAGTTTCAGGTTGTTAGCTCGATGAGAACAAAGTCGAGAAGGAACGCACCAGAAACTGAGCTTGCCTTAAACTATGTATACTGATTTTTGTCTACTACAAATTTAGCACAGATCAAAGCATGTATTGAAACTCACCCGAATCTCTTGTAAGGCCATCCCCTTGTTTTCCTCCGTTTAGAGTCGTCCGACCGACCCAAATTTTTGGCATTTTCCGAAAAAAAATAAAAAAAACGGTAACGACGTTTTTAAGTCATTTTTATGTCGCATAGGAGTTTCGGTGGTTGATCTTTTTCCCACGCCGTCTTAATTTTACATCCATCAACGTTTCCGCCATTTTGGGTTCACGTCTTGTTGTTTTCCACAACTATGATGCTGGGGTACCAGGCCTCCGGTTCCGGGAATGCTTATGATTTTTTGGTTTTTTTTTTCTCAATCCGACCGACCAACCCAATATGCCAGTCCTACATTTTTCTGTGACTGATTTTCATTTTGTTAAACCCAATTTAATTAAACATGTCTTGTTTGTGTGAATGGGGTACTATAGGTCTACTAACAAATTGTTTATTGGCGTAATTATTTGCTCACATTGCCATCGTAAGGCAGGCCACCGGTGTTGTTATCCTCCGCTGCAAAACAATTATACGGAAATGACATCAAAAGTAGCGTCAGTAGGATCGAAGACATTTTGACGAGAATAGAGGTTACTTTTTCTGTTGAAGTAAGATCCAAATAGACTTTTCACATCATCTCATTTGCAATGGTTGCAATAATTTCAATTTCCCCAAGTTTTTGTCCCCTTTGAGAGTATAGGTATAGGTTTGTTATACAGAAATATCTTTTGCAACTTTCATTTCATGTCATTCCGAAATTCAATTATAAGATATTTATTTCCCAGAGGAAATAAATGGATTTATGCTGAGTGTTATATGATCAGTTAGTTATTTCCCATGTTGCAATTTAGGCATTCCTGTCATCCGGGAATTTTGTACGTCCGTACCAACGGTAGTCCGTAGTCCGAGGTAGGTGTATCTTAAAATCCCTATTCTCTCTCTCTAACAATGGTTGAGTACGATGTTTTCGACAAGAAGTCTTTTCATTTTATAGATTAGATAGACCGCAAAAGTTTACTTTCAGCAAACCTGTCACCACTTCAGGTATAATTCACATTGATCGAGGGGTAAAAGGGAGACCAAAGCTCCTAAAACACAAATTGAACAATGTGAACTTGTGCAACATCAATGCACGTGCGGTGCGTGTGTTTGGTTAGGTGTCGCATACGTGCAGTAGGAAACGGACACCACTTCTGTCTGACGTAATCGAAGGCCTTTGCGGAGCTCTTAATCTGGGGTAGCAACGCGCATGCACCGTCTATTTTAAGATTTTTTTTTCAAGAAGTCTGATTCTCACAAGAGCTCTAGTCAAACTCCTTACGTATTAAATCATGATTCTTTGCACTAGGAAAAACGATAAATAGTGGTTTCGGTAATTATACGAGCATATGAGAACTATCCCTTTGATGATTTCTCTAAATCCTTTTTGGCTTTGCTTACGTTGCACAAACATATCGATTCCTTGCTTCTGAAGCACTGAAACGACACTAAAGCAAGGCTGTTTCAGTCGAGAAAGAGACGATCGTTTAATTAACTGAGGTGTGATAGAGCTGCTAAGGAGCACTCAGTCAAAGACAAGAAATACAAAACGTCATACCTGAGACTACCTGTGAGTTTTTTTTTGTTTCCTTAATTTGCGTACCTTCTTAATATAACAAGTCACCGTGGAAGATCCGGCGCTGATGAACAACTCAGAAGAGTGAGTTGGGTTCAGCCTTTCCTAGCATTAAAATAGATCGGTACGGAGTTCAATGGACTTCGGACAAGAAACACTCTTGAGTTCCGCCCTAGAAACCAACCCGACGCCGGTGAACAACTCATGAAAGTCAGTTAGGTTCAGTCATTTATCCCATGGCATAAAAATAGATCAGTATGACGGAACAAGTATGGACTTCGGACAAGAAATGATTCAAAACAAAATTAATGAAAACACAACCCACTGCACTGAGAATTTGAAAGAATGTGACAGACCTGCACGGTTTCCCTTTTGTGAGTTTGTTGTCACAAGAGACCTTTAGCAACGAATTTTTCGAGCAATACCGCGAAAAGCGAACCTCGGGTAATCACGTGATCTTGTCCTTGCCGTCACGTTTGCAGTCTGCTGCTCGAGTTTCAACTTTAAGACACCGTTCTTACGGTAAGCGATTTACGGCAGCGTTTTATAGCCAGAGATCAATTAATCAGACCTCCCGTTTGTCCATATCAGACATGTTGTTACATCTGTTTGCTATCTATTGGGAACAGTTTTGAAGATCAAATATAAGTTTTGGGAGAACTGGAGCTATTTGATTTGAGAGCATTTGTAGCAATAAAAAATCCAAGATGGCGGCGCCGATGTGCATAACAGGAGCGGCTTGCTAAAGTTCAAAATCGATCTAACCTCTAACGGCAAACGACTAACCGCAAACTGCGGTTTGAGGTTTGCGGTATATCCCGAAAACCTCGGTGCTAAAGGTCTCTACAGATACTTATGAAACCTTGCTTTCACGAGCATGTGCATCAGCGATTTACCCTCTTGTATCTTCTACAATGAGGTTTCTTGAAAATTTCTGCCAGCTTTAGCTGGTTTTCAATAAAACTCGAGCTGCGCGTCAGTATTGCTTGAATCTTTGACACTGCTGGGTTGTATGTCAGTATTGCTTGAAGATTTGACACTGCTGGGTTGTATGTTGTGACAAATGGTACAAATTTTCTCGCTGGTTTTGGAGTTTTGTTTAAGAACCGACTGCTTATGGTAGCCTCGCTCTTCAAGACGGGCGTTGAATGTTCTGGCTGGGATTGTTTTCAAAGGATATTTTGGCAGATGTGAACGAGAATAAAGAAATTCCCGTTATCTTCTGTACCATCAATAAGAATTTAAAAATCCTGGAAACTTTCGCTGAAAGCTCCCGTAAGCGACCATCCTCTATTGTTTATTATTTTGGTCGCTTACGAGAGCCCATTTTTGTAAGTGACAAGCTCTAGTAGCGACCACTTTTGCTAATTCCCTGGGTGGTCACTTAAGAGAGCTTCGACTGATTTACGAAAAACAAAGGGAAATACCAAGCTTTACCCCTACCGTGCTCTGTGTGCATCTATTTCATAACAGCCCTATGCCTTAGGTAGTGCAAAATGAACTTCGGTGTTTCGCGTTGGAATGGAATAAAAAAGAACGTTTTTGGCAAATTAAAAGCAGATAATGGGCGATATGTGGCATTTTAAAGTCCAAGCTCCATGGAAAAATAGGCGCTGTAAATGGCGGAAAAGCTGTAAGAAAATAAAGCAAACGTTCCTGGCAGTGGCTAATTGTTTATTCTAAATTTTCTTTGAGAATGAGAAATAACGAAAGGTGATTGTATCTCAAAAATCAGAATACGTGACGAAGTTAACTTTCGAGATACTTGTTCACCAAATGGAACAAGTTTTATTTCCGGTTTCCGCGATTTTAGCTCAGATTTTTTTATTTTCGTTCCCAGATCCGATCGTTTCTCTTGGCCGGCGAGGCTTTCGCACGAGAA
>NC_090890.1:35491398-35501398 GCF_036669925.1 Montipora capricornis | reverse complement strand
CATTTTGATGAGGCCAGAGGTTATTTCTTCTCTCTGATATTCTGTGGGAAAAGATAAAATTGAAGTAAGATCCAAAAAGACTTTTCGCATCACCCGCAGCTGCAATGGTCGCCATAATCAAATATATGGAAGTATTCTCTAAATCATTTCATTTACCTTTTACGTAACTAAAACTTGCAATTGGCCAGCTTTCAGTTGGTTGAGGACATTTCAGTTGGCAGCTAAAACAAGTTTAGCACAATCGCCCGGCCTAGATTTTTCAAGGAGGTTGCTTGCAGCTGCTTAAGATTCTTATCTAGCGTTAATAAGGGGCTTAGTGTTTTCCCGAAAGTGCAATTTATTTATCCAAGGGTGCGCTGCACTCTGCATTTTACGCTTAGGCAGTGATGACCGTCAGTTGCGAGTTCAAGTTGCATCCCGAAAGAGTTCAATGAAATGATTTTGGGAGTATATGAAATATTTGAACTGCGGAAGGAACATGAAATGAACGTTAGGAAGATCACCACAGTTAAATGAGAACCTGAAACAGTTGCAAGTAAGCTTGAAAAATCCAGGACTTGAACGGGATCTGATCCCGTGACCTAGGGACTGCGCTGCACGTGACTCTTTCAACTGAAATATGCTGCCAGCTGGGAACTAGTCAATGGGCCTTAATCACAAGGCGGCCATGTTAAATCCCGAGGGATTGAACACTTTTGTTTTTCCCCACCGAAACTCGTTCCCGAACATTTCAACTCGAGACTCGGAGTCAATGTGGTCAATATGGCCGTCGCGCGTATAAGGCGCATTGCGTAATCGCAGTTAGCAAGGTTCGATCCGCATGCGTAGCCAGCGTTTTACACTGAGCGTCTAACAAGCTTTAAAGATTTCTATCGAGTTAAGATGTTGATCATCGGAGTGAAAGGAAAGCCTGACAAATAGAGGCATGAACGGGATTCGAACCCTGGCCAATGAGATACCCGAGCAGTGCGCTATCACTTGAACGATCAAGCCATCTGGGAACTGGTCACAATGTGAGTTCACAATGTGAGTTCATTCCGTAGAGAATATATCTACAAAGAAAGTTAATAATTATATGAAAAAAAGATTTCTTGTGGTAGGGTACCAGAGGTTTTTTCTCGCGTGCGGCGGACGGAAATTCTTGAGTTCGCTTCGCTTCGGCGGCCGAAGGCCGATGGCAAAACCTCTGGTACGGAGCGGTTTTATTAACCGTCCTCGTTGAACTTTGATCAATTTTATCGGATTACATTCAAACCAATCACAACGAGCATCTCCCACTATGATCACATGGACTGGCACGTAAAGACATCTGTTAAATGGGGCTGACAGACCTACACGACTTCTTTGTACGTGGTCTGGTTTCCGTTGCCTTTGTCATAATTATGCTCTCTTGAGCACACATTTGAATGGACGCCTCTTTTAGTCGGTTCCTGTAGGATTCATTTAGGAATAGTTTTTGTCCTATGAAGCTTTACATTAGGATCGGCTTGATCCTAGAATACCCCCTCACTTACATTGAACCTTAGAAAGCTGCTACCGCAGTCCCGCAGTTGTGCCTAGTTTACTTGTGCTACCGCAGTCCCGCAGTGGAGGGTTTCGATTCTTAGCTTTTATTTTACGGTTCGTTTTGCTTTTGAACGCCTGTAACGCTGTGCCATGTATCAGTGAGATAGCTGGCTTTTTAAGGGCTTTGTTTGCTTTTTTTTTTATCACGAAACCCGCTTGTCTCTACATAAACGGGACCCAAAGCTCTGCGTGACGTCGCACTAGTTTGCTGAGGATATTGACTCCTAATGTGGGGTAAATGACGCTTTTATTTTACCCGACATCAAGAATATTGATATAACACGCAATCTCTTAAGCAAAGGTGGGGTTAAATAACGGCAAAGAGCCAAGTACGTATCAAAAGGCAACAAAAGCCTAAAGAGAAGACTGGAGCATGGGGAGGGGGGGGGGGGGGGATTCTTCTACAGTACCGGAAATCTGTGTTCGGATATTAACACGATGGGAATGAAGGCGACAAGGACCACGAGTTAAGGTGGCTGAACACAGTTTTTGATACCAATGTTTCATTTGCCTTTTACTCTAAAACCCTTGATCCTTTGGTCGCCAAAATTGGTAGCAAGCAAGTCAATAACACGAACTTTGGTTTTTTGATAGTTAAGCTGAAGTATAAGCCGTTGTCATGGCAACATGAATAAATATAAAAGGGCCTTTAAAATCGGTTTTGTTTATATCGTGCGCGCAAGGATTGCAAAAAAATAAGCGTGGTTTCAATACAGCAATCATTTTATTTGCTCAATGCTTCCGCTATCTGTACTATTTTTCCTCATAATTGAGCAAAGTGTTTTGATGGTTTTAGTATTTTGTGAGAAATGTATGTTAGAAAAGGTAGCGATGCAAAGAACTCCACAATTCGCAGATTTTTCTTTGTTATCGAAAGAATCCATTCAAATGCAGCGCATGCGTAGTAAGTGAAAAAATTGCTTTTGAATGCGGAATAGCTTTCTCGGAAATACGCCTATTTCTCGACAACCACTCGTTAGAATTTAACGAAATTTGGCAAGAAAGTACTTTAGGAAATAAGTAACTGGAGTATTGAAAAAAATTGAACTTTAATTCAGGAAATTCTAGATGTTACAGTGAATCTTCAACAAGGGATGATTAAAGTTCTCTCTTTCAAATTATTATTTATTTATTTATTTATTATTTTTTTTTTTTGCCTCAAGTTGCTTCACTCGTTCTTCTGACTTCTTCAGCGTCTTTTGGTTTATGGCCATGGTCAGTCCCTATCTTCCTTGAACTTCTAGAGCCTTGAACTTCTAGAGTTAATTCGTTCTCGTCGATGCTCCTTTGATATTTGATGTTGATCCTTGCATACGGTGGTTGCGCCCGAAGTTCACACGGCAGTCAAAATTTTAGTGTCCTAACGTAAGTGTTACGTTTCATGTGTGCCTAAATGACGTAGTTTATTTAGCTGCAGCAAATGCCCCTCGAAATGAACCGATCATGGGTATTTTTCTTATTTTTTTTTCCCAAGTTAAACTAATATAAAGGCAATATTAAAATTGTTTTGACCTATTCTAATACTTGGCTAGAGATTTCTGGGTTACGTTCAACGAAGAACAAGCTATTTAGTGTATAATCTCTCAGCTAAAGTGTTGCCTTGCAAAAATAAGCCAGTGAGTTGCCGGACGCGGGTAACCCGGTTTTGGCGCCAAACTTAAAGTTTAAAACCCAAAAATGTTTCAACGTTTTAATTTGTTACTACTGTGTCTGTTGTAGTATCTCGTTTTTTTAAAAAATCCTCTGTGGGTTATCGATGTGGTTTCCAGAGAGAAAACTTCCCAGATTTAAATGCATTTCGTGTGAACATTCATTCTCTTGTAGCAATAATTTGTATAAACATTACCGAATTTTCACCGATCACCGTCCCCAACCAAAACCTTCGCTAACCTGCAAGGAGGCCATCGATTTATTTCTAGACAAGGACTTACGCCCCTGCCAACGGAAAGCCAGAATGTACTTTGGACTGGAGGAAGGTTTCAACAAACTCCTTCGAAGCCGAGTCCTGTCGGCGAAGTCTTCCTCTGCCGAATATAAAGTCCGTAACTATCTCAGTCCACCTTGAATAAAATCTTAAATCCGCTCTACTGATCCAATCCATATTATTGCAAATACTCAGCGTATAAAGCTATTTTAATATGACCTAAAATTCATGTAAAAACTATATAAGTGAAGAGATCGATAGGCTAGGACTGAATGTCGATATCGAAGACGATCAACTGAAATTTCAATATTTTGTATCTAACCAATCAGAGAGCACACAATTGCTATGACGTCAAGACACTAAAATTAAAAAAAACATTATGCATCTTCTTTCTTGGATAGCCCGACTCTAGATGGAATCGTCACATTATGCAAGCTAGGCTTCCAATTTTCTCGCTCGATGCCCTTGGCGTCAAAGTTTTGGTGACCGCTGAACATAACCAAAAATAACTGAAATGCGAGACGATAGCTGTGGTAGATTTCACCAAAGGCGAATATTATGACACTCCCTTGTTTCGTGATATGAGTTTCGTGTTGTTGTTCCCCTTTATGCATAGTGTTGATACAATAAGACACAGATTTGCTCTCGCGTGTGGCTCTTGATGACAAATATGTTACACTAAACATTTGACCTGATCATCATAGTGACAGGTCGTCCACCACTTTCGATATCAGATTTGAGGTGAAACTTGAGTTGGGTCATGATTACTCGTTCTCCCTTTGACGGTCTGTCACAGATTTAGGTCCACGAATAATTGTTGCTGGGGTCATAGCCTCACACGAAAGTTGCTTGTTGCCTTTATTCAGTAAGTATCAGGTCATAATATTAAAAAACTTCACCGTTTCCAAAAATGAAAGCAGAGCTGGTTGAACTGAACGACTGGAAATGCAATGAGCACTGAGACAGAAAATCTCGGGTTAAACTGTATCGCTTGCGCAACATCTACGGTTACATGTTCACGTGACTACTGATTGACCACTGATTGGTTCTACAATATTTGGCGGTCTAAACAATTAATCAACGGTAGAAGAGAGAGCAAGCGTGAAGAAAAGACAATTTCATTTCATTGTTGCAATGTCTCCAGAGTGAAATTCACGAATACGTCTATGGTTAATAAATACGTCTGATAATCTCATTTTCAATAATTTCAAAGAGCCATGATCAGTTCGTTATGTATATCCTATGTATATCCTTGCTTACCGACTTGGGACGTCCCGAGTTCTCTTTGTTCTTAATATCGAGAACCTCACAAGGAAAGTCAAGTCCTTGCATAAAAGGTGAGCTAAGGATTTAACATGCAGTTATGGATTCACCATCTGAACGATGCATGAGGATTCATGTCAAGAAGCTGTTTTGGCGGTGTCCCGTACACGTTGAATCTGCGGCATATCTTTCAAACAGGACACAACTGAATAAATTGAGAAGAGAAGTGAATTCCATTGATGGGCATCACGACGCCTCCTTGATTGTGGTGAACTGCTAGTCTCGACAGTATTTTGGGTTTTAACACGTTTAACAGCTCCGACCCTTAAGGAGGTGCACTGTCAGTCAAAAGATCCATCGCAAGTACGATAGCTGCCCAACTCAGATTTGCAGGTGTATGAGCCATTTCAAATGCCAACTTGTGCGCCATTTCCACAGCAACCATATTGTAATCAAGCGGCAATGCCAATATAATCGTTGGGAGGATGTATTTAGAAATCTAGTCTGGGTCTCGCGATACAGGACAAGGAAGCCCAGACCGTGTCCCCGAAGGGAGCACGCAAAGAAAGGGAGACTCTTAGCTTGACCGTGAATATTCACATGGAGCGGTCCAAACCTGATGACAAGCATTTAACACTCACGCTAGTAAGGAGCATCAGGAGAATCGCGAGTGACAGATTGTACATTAAGCAGATCTCAATTGAACTAAAAAAGGAACCTAACACGAGTCTAGCATGAACCTAAACATTTTTCACATTTCTCTGCTTTGCCAAATTTAAACGGGTACACACAACATAACACCAAAGCCTAGTAAAAACATTACAAGAGGCTGAAAACCAACTTTTCTTTTACGCTCACGCGATGTTTAGATAAGGCTCATGTCATGCTTAATTTTAACGCTGAGAATTAGTGTTCTGTGAGGCTACAGTTAGCCTATAAAATTCAGTTTTCGGGTGGGGTTCTCTGACATATCATTTGGTCAACAAAGAATCCAGGAATTAATTGAAATAACAATGATTTCCCGAATCCCGATGGTAAAACCAACACCGTCGAAAGTTTCGAGAACTTTCCTTATCGCTTTGTCCAGATGTTGATCATTTACAAATATTTCAGCGCGCGAACAGACACCAACATCGAAGTCTGCCATCTTCATCATCACCTCATCAAGCGCCAGACATTTCACAGGCTTTCCCTATTCTTAGAAGCCAATCACCGTGTCTGTTAGATTAGAAAACCCTTGGGAGGTCGTTAGGAGCCAATCAGCTTTCTAGTCCAGATTTTGGGCTAGGTAGATTTAAAATGGCTTGTAATTGGTTTGGCTCTCTCAAAGAAATCGCGCTCTGCTCCAGAGGTTTTTCGCGAGGGTCACAATAGAGACATAACCAACACCGGAAGCTGCGCAAGAAAAACGTCTGGCATCCAGGGTAATTAAATGCTTTCAAACGTGTGAGATTTTTTTATCTGCCAAATAAGAAGAAGAAATTGCGCAATCTCTCTCTAACAATGAAACAATACCATGTTTTTCGACAGGAAGTGAGCTGACGTCAGATATAATCTTTGAAAAAAGGAAGAATAAAGGTCCTAAAGCACAACTTGCCTTGGAAAGGAATGTGAAATTGAGTAGAGCTGCTGCCTGAACATCAAAGCACGTGCGGTGCTTGTGTTTGGTCAGGTGTTGCACGAGTGCAACTGAGGACACGGACACCACTTCTGTCTGACGTAATCGAAGTCCTTTGAGGGGCTCTTAATCTTGAAGCAACGCGCATGCACCACTTATTTTTACGTTAATTTTTTCAAGAAGTCCGACTCTCACAAGAGCCTTGCCAGCTAGTCATAAGCCTTTACGTATTATATCCTGATCCTTTGCATTAGGAAAAACGATAAATAGCAGTTTCGGTAATTATCCGGCCCAATGAGAATCATCCACTTGATGATTTCTATAAATCATTTTTGTCGTGTCTTACGTTGCACGAACGCTATCGATTCCTTGCTTCTGAAGCACTGAAACGACACTGAAGCAAGACTAGTACTGTTTCGAGAAAAAGACGATGTTTTAACTGAGGTGGGGTTACAGCTGCTCAGGAACTATCAAAATCAAGAGACACAAAAGGTCATACTTAAAACTATCTGTGAGTGCTCTGGTCTCATTAACTTACGTACCTTCTTAATATAACAAGTCCCTGTGGAAGACCCGGCGCTGATGAACTACTCAGAAGACTGAGTTAGGTTCAGCCTCTCCCAGCATTAAAATAGATCAGCACGACTGAGTCCAATGGACTTCGGACAAGAACCGTTCTTTGAATATCGAGTTCACTCCCTTGAGACAAGTCCCAGTGCCGACAAACAACTCATACCAGACATTATGGCCAGACGTAATGTAATTTATGTCAAGGCATGGTGCGCACGTGACAATCCGTTGGTTAAGGTTGTACCAGGTACACCAAACCGAGTCAATGGGATTTGGGGGCGTTGTTTCCTTACCAAAGGTCAACTTTCAATAAATGCGGTTCAACTAGACCATTTACCCATGGGAAACTGTCACTTTACCCAAGTGTAAGCTCATTACTCACGGTGAAACTGCCCACGGGAAATTACCATAGAAACGTCAAAAAGAACAAAAGAATTTTCAATGGCAGTCCTGAAGCCAAGTCCTATAGTTAAGCTATGGTTTATGGAACCACACGAACAGTTCACCAATCGGAAAGCAGCAAAGAATAATCATGGGAACTGCAGATCAGACAGGGCAGATTTTTGCGGTTTTAGCGCGAAAACTCGAACGAAATTTGTCACGTACCCAGCAAGTGTTAATCAACATTCAAAGAGGAAAAAGAAAGATGGCCAGCTTGAGAGTGTCACCGTGCGTAAAATTAATTTCATTTTTACTTTTAAATCTCTTTGGTTTATTTTATTCAATTCACATTTCTAATCCATTCTTTGCTTTAATTTTAAAACCAGACGATGACGACCAAGATGTACACCATTTTAATAAAGTGATATTAGTTAACGATTCTTACTACACATTCGTCTTCGTCTTAAAACAAACTGTATCATTGAATTAAATTGGTATCTTTTTGTAAGAGCACAAGTACGACGGCCAGCAAATTCTCCATCTTTTAACAAGCAGGCTGATTTGTTAACGGAGTATCTTAAGGTGGTCTTAGAACCGCAACCGTACCGCGACTCGCATTTTACTGGCGTCACAGAGGCTTTTGGCGTTGCAAGTCTCGCTTTTTTGCTCGTGACGTTGTTCATTTAAATAGTCGTGGGAATTATAATTTTTTTCGCAGCTCGAAGGGGGCGGTTCTTAGATGTATGTGCATTTTCATGGCTCCTTGCTTTCGCTTATATATTTGGTTTAAAAAGAGTACTACCTTTGAATTTAAATAGCCAGTTTCAACTTATAGTTCTTTGCCAAGCAGGTGGCTTTGATTAACAAGAGCCTTGCTGTTTGTTCATATGTTGTGGGAATTTTGTTTCCCATGTATCAGCAGGCTTGTTATATTGTTCAGCCACGACATGCATATCGTGTTTCTTTATACGGCTCTGGTCATGTTTATTGTGCTTTCCTTTTACCATTTGACTGTACAACCCTGTCTGGGAGCGTGGCCAATGCACTTTGCATGTTATTGTTCATGGAACTCGACTTTCTTTATATTGCACTGCCCCATTGTTCGTTGAAGTACAGTCAATTATTTCAGTGCTATTTTGAGTTGCTTTCCGTGAGCGGTGCGTATATCTTGAGCCGCCTCTCTTTCGCACGCTCACAATATAATACGATAGACAACAATTGTGGTTCATGTCGGGACCACCTGTTGTTTGTCGTCTTTGTTACAATTGCAAAACAGTCTGTCCAGGTGTTATTCGTTATTCTGCCAATCTCGTTAGGTTCTTTGGTTACATGATCATGCCTCCAAGAAAACGCGCAGCAAAACAAGTATCCAGACCTGCAGCAATGTCAGGCATTCGCCTAAATAAGAGAGCCAGACGGGGACGACTTCGACCTGACGATATGCCCATCGTTAACCCAACAATTGAGCCGGAAGAATCCACGTAAAGCTCCAGAACACCAAGGCACAGTGTCAGTGGATGTTGGCGCAATTACATCAACCATATCGGCCGTTTTGAACCACGTCATTAAGTCAGCATTTGCTCCAGAGGATCTGGCTTCAATCATAGGCGGCAACGCCCAGAAAAAGGAACAAGATGTGACGCAAGACCCCTCCGGACTTGTTGACAAGGCGGTTGATCACGATGTGATTACTGTCACAATGAACACTGTTCAGACAGGAACTAAAGGTGCTTTAGATAACACGGATCCTAATGATCTTAGCCTCCACAGAATCTATTTACTATAGTGTCTCTGTCCCTCTCACGTCCAGAGTCAGTTCTAAAATTAAAGCAAAAATTTGGGCAAATGAGTTTATTAGTTTTGGTACCTTATTATCCAATTCCCCTCGGAACGTTGGAAAATACTCGTTAAAAGTGGCACCGTCAGTAGATGCGTCGAGTCAACCTTACCTTGGTATATATTGGTACGATGATCAATTTCACTATTTAAATTAAGGCAATTGTCGCCAGAAAAGTATCCACGGGATCAGATTCACTGGGAGTTGTGGTTAAGGGCTTCTAATTCTTTTCGCAAATAGCAAGCGCAGACGCTCACCAACAAACGTATTCGTTCCCAGTGGTTCCCAAAAGAAACGTGTTGGGCTTTTCACGTTGGTAAACATTGCGCGGGATGCCAATTCGAGCACCTGTGTTTTAGATGTGGTGGAAAACACCCGGGAGGGCAGTGCTCAGCTCCGTACGCCAAAACCCGCTTTTCGCACATTCCAAAAGGCAAACGAGATGGTTCTCAAGCATCGGGCTCTGCACAGCAACCTATTCAAGCCAATAAGAGTGGACCAGTTTGAATTCTTGCTAGATGGGTAAGACATAATTCTAAAACAATTTCTTGTTCACGGATCTCGTTACGGCTTTTCTTGTTAATTTTTTTGGTGAGCGTGTTTCGTCTGAATCTCCTAATCTTAAAAGTGCTTTAGAACAACCCAATATAACTCGTGCGAAAAGTTACGCCAGGAACGTGATGCAGGGAGAATTGTCGGTCCGTTTTCAACACCACCTTTTCTCAATTTTGTTGCTCCCCATTGGGACTTGTTCCCAAAAAAGATTCATTGGAGTTTCGAATGATACACCATTTATCATATTCCAAGGGATCTTCAGTAAGTGATTTTATTCCTGACTATT
>NC_090890.1:35466398-35486398 GCF_036669925.1 Montipora capricornis | reverse complement strand
ACGGAGTTGTTTCATCTGTCAAACGAAATGTTAAATTTCATTCCTGTTTTTTTTGTTTGCATAATATGTAAAGAATATTCCCCCTTTCTGTAATCATTATCTCACTTATTTTTTAAAATATATTATTTTAATTTACACGCATAATAAATACGTCTTACTAATTGCAAATAAAGTTACAACTACCTGTTCTCCCCCGATTATTTATGGACTTCGCTTATATCAGCGAGAAAAATCTCGGTCCGTTGCTACTGACGTGTTTTGCAAACCCTTCTTGCTTTACAAATCCTATAATGGAGTGTTCTTGTGAAGCCAAAAGTCGAAGTATTTATTTCGGATTTCATCAGCTGCAGGTTGCAGATTTGTTGGTATCATACAAAAGACAAATCTTTTTGGCTTCGCTTACGTTGCACAAACACTATCGATTCCTTGCTTCTGAAGCACTGAAACGACAAGCAAGGCTGTTTCAGTCGACGATCTTTTAATTAACTGAGGTGTGATAGAGCTGCTTAGGATCAACCAGTCAAAGACAAGAAATACAAAACGTCATACCTGAGACTACCGGTGAGGTTTTTTTGTTTCCTTGATTTGCGTACCGTCTTAATATAACAAGTCACTGTGGAAGATCCGGCGCTGATGAACAACTCAGAAGAAGTGAGTTGGGTTCAGCCTTTTCTAGTATTAAATAGATTAGTATGACTGAAGTCCTATGGACTTCGATCAAGAAACATTCCTTGAGTATTAATCGAGTTCACGCCCTTGAGACCAACTCATAAAAGTCAGTTAGGTTCAGTGAGTCTCATAGCATAAACTGAAATAAATCAGTATGAAGGAACCAGTATGGACTTTGGACAAGAAAAATTCATAACAAGTTCACACCCTTGACACGGAAGTAGATGTATCATAAAAAACAAAGGGAAAAACCAAATTTCACCCCTACTGTAATATGTAGGCATGTATTTTTAACAACGATATACCATGGATCGTGCTGAATGAATTTTTGTGTTTCGCGTTGGAATGGATGAATGTACAAAAAAAACCCCGTTTTTTGGCAAATTAAAAGTACATAGTGGGCAATATGTGTCATTTTAAACTCTAAGCTCCATGGATAAATAGACGCTGTAAATGAAGATATTTAATCAATAATATTTGTAATAAGCTTTAAAATACAAAGCAATGTATGGCGTTCTATTTTAAATTGAAAGTTAATTATCTCTGAAAAATGCATGGTCACCCCCAATTCTCTTTTTGGATACCAAGAATACTTGCTAAGTTCTGCTCTCTCCGCATAGTTTGAACCGCGCATAAATATCCCTGTATTAATAAACACCACCCATAGGAAATGCGAGAGTCTCGGGATGCGCAGAACGTATGCGCAATAACAATAGCAGGCACCTCCCTAATTTGATTGCATATCTTCGGAAACTGAACAATGGAAAGATCATAAACGACACCACTTACCAGCATATATATCTCTTACTCCATACTCATGGCGTACTCTACGGCTTTCCCGAGGTTTACAAGCAGGGTTGCCCTTTTCGTCCCACTGTCTCGTCAGTTAACACCTACCAGTAATGTTATCGCTACGCAGCTTAAATGTTGTATTAGTAATTATTTCATTTTTTAACTCGTTAACTCGTGTTACTCGTAACATCAATTCGTTTTTTCCCGTATAAGGACAGATTAGTTCGATCTGTTATGTCCAAAGTTCTCTATAAATCTAGTTGCTGGGATTGTAATGAATCACATTGGTAAAACAAAGCGTAGGCTACATGACCGGAAATCTGAACACTTCAAGGCGTTGCTAAGTAACAACAGGGAGCTTAAGCAACAACAACGACAACGGCAACGAGAACGTGATCTCAAAATATAAATTCGCGTTATTTTAATCGTTTCGTGACTATTTGTGGCAAGGGTGTGGTAGTTCCTCAAAAACGAAAATTTATCCTCAAGTGCTGACGTCCTTGATAAAACCTCAAATTTGGCTATTTCACGTTTTTGTTTTGCAGACAACGGCAAAGAAATAGACAAAAGTGAAAAACGCACGTGCAGGGCGTGCAAAGCTATTGTTTTTGCCCACTAAATATGCAAATTTGTGACGTTCTCGTTGCCGTCGCCGTCGCCGTTATCGTTGCTTAAGCTACTTTAAAATTGCTGAACTGGTCACAACTTAAAATGGGACCACTTTGGAATTCTAGCCACTGAGAGGTCTGACCGATATTGTACCATACAAGAAATTTTTTTTATTCGTGATCTTCAGCCATCCTTAAAAGAATACATTAGCAGCGAAAAGCTGTATCTTTAAGTATCTTTAAGTTCTACATGTGTATTAGATATATGCATTTACAGTGTGTATATATTTTCTCTTTTGTTTTCATTGTTTCTTGTATATCTTTGTAAAGTATTAAATTACCTCCTTTTGTTCCTATCAATATTACTTCATAAGCTACTCAAGTTACTGTTATATATTTTTTAAAGAAATTAGCTGACGGTTACTTCTGAAGATGTATGTTGAGATGATTCGAAACGTTAAGTCAATAAAAAACTTTTCAGTAATGCGCTTGTTTAACCTCATGTTTGTCACCGCATTTTGCGTTATTTCCAATCAAGCTAATTACTCTTGGGACTGTATCATGCTTTAGTGAACTGGATATCCATTGTTTTAATTCAAATAACCCCCCGAAATAAACTGTATTATGGGATTTGCGAAAATAGCGAATTATCATTAATTTGAAAGCTGGATATGGATTATGGGGAAAATATGATTTACTTTTTAAATATGGACATGCACGTAGGACCTTGAATTTGGAAATGTTCAGTTGACCCGTCACCTAACCACTCGACCACCATACCGCTAGCAATATTTTCAACACTATTTGATAATGCTGTATTATCACTCGGCAACAAACAATATTAAACACTGCAAAATGTCTGTTACCAAATTTCACGAGAAAGCTAAACATTTTGAAATCAAAGCTTGCACGTACGCCTTATTAATCTAGATTAGGCCTAATTACCCTTTAGCAATGATATTTAATGGGAGACTTAAGAAATTTATCGCCCAGAGGAAATAAATGGATTTATGCCGAGTGTGACATGCTTTTCTCTAGATCATAAACCATTTGTGCAAGCTAGGTAGAGGCTGATTCAACAGAGTCAAGTCAATTTTCACTCCCCACCCTCCCTATTTTACTTTCTTGTGGATGGCGTGTGCCCCTCACCTTTGCTGGGATCATGTCTTCTATATTTGGGTATTTCCTAGGTTACCATGCTGATTTTCAATAAACGGCCTAGCCCATCAGGGCTTGGCCAAATATCCCAAACATATGTGGTATCATTTGTGTCCCACCAAACGGAGCTCGCTCAGAGAAATGCTTTGCCAGCAATATCCATCAGACTGTATGGAACATGAAGCGTGAATAAAAACATTTTTTTAAAGAGCGCAATGTCTTGATCTTCAGTGGTAAAGCGGAAAGAAGAAGTTCCCATAGAGTTGAAAATCCGGGTTCCAATCCAATCCACTGATATGATTTTATTTTCCTTCTTTTCTCTGCTACCACAAGTCCTGGGGTACAGTGTCCTAAATGGACGATAATGGTAAATTCAAAGCAAATTACGAATTAACGATAATTGTTAATTTGGAGAAGAGATGGCGTTGTTTTCTTGCGGGTAATTTTTGGATCCATTCCCTGCGCGGTCAGAAAACTGCCTGCAGTTTGTCCACGATGAAGCCAGGATGGAGAATGTGTTCGATACCGGCTTGACTTCACAACCTACTTTCATCGCAATTCTCAATGAGCGATCCCTTTGAAATAATTGTTTCACAATTAAGTGAAGTACGATCATCCGAGTGAATGTCGTCCTGAGAGGAACTGTTTTAGTCATTGTCACCCCAAACTAAGGACTACACTCACCCGAACGATCGTACTTCACTTAATTATGATATTACTCCTGGGTTTAAACCCATTACGAAAGAATAATTTGTCAACCCAGTATCAAACCGGCCCTTTCCCGAAGTTCAACAGCCGCTTTTTCCAACTTCTTAGGCTCTATAAAAATCGACTTCCAAGGAAAGAATTTATAAACCAAATATGTTTTGGACAGTTCTTTAGAATTACAGTCGCCAAAAGTTTCTCGTCATTGATATCATACAGTTTTCTGCGCCACGGAATTTCAATTCCCGTTCAAAGAAAGTGCCTTGAACCATTTCTGTACTAGAAGGAGGGAAAAAGCAAACTATGGGTGTGTTATATATTAGCGGTCAACTTAAAATCAACTCAATTTTTATTAATAACTGACTAACGGCTGCCATCAGTTTAAAGGGAAACTCCACTAAAACACAAACTTTAAGATAAACTTAACACCACACAACGTAATTATTCAGTTACAATCAAAATTGTTTGAACTTTTTTCAATGAAAGCGTTTGTATCCGAAATAAATAAATAGGTAAATTTCCATTCTACGCCAATCGATCACTGAACATTTTGTGTGCAACTCCTCTCTGTTTGACAACTCGTGAACTCCTTCATGTTCAATGACAGAAAATCATGATAATAGAAGCAACGCTTGCTGGCAATATTTTCCTGTATTCACGACCGCTAAACCTCAATTTTGAGCCGTTTGTTTTTTCCTTGAGAATCCCTAAGATTTTCCGCTGTCCTCAAATGAGCTCTCCGGCCCATCAAAGATCATTCAGTGCTCACAACAAAGTGAGACAACACAAATTCAAGGAGAACTTGTTTTGGCAAAAGTACAAATGGTGGCGATTTGTAGCATTTTAAAGTCCAAGCTCGATGGAAAAATAGACGCTCTAAATTCTGATTATAGAGTCCGATAACATTTAATTTGATCGATTTATCATGGCATATTTCACTATCACTTTTACTTTATCTTCTTCCCAATCATTTTGTTGCTTTCAAACCTTTTCCCCCCAAAAATGTTGTCATCATGGAGGATCGAAACGGTTTCTGCAATTAGCAGTGGGTGCACAACGTTAAAAGATTAAATCCTATCAGAAAGGCAACGTCACAGTTTAATATCTGTACATTAAACTATTGTAGGGTAATTAAGGGTATCTTCAAGGCCTTGGGTGTTGCCATGGCAACTGTATGGCACTGCATTAAGATCCTTTAAAACTCACTTTTCAATAAATATCTCTAAAACCAATTTGATAGCAATTTCAAATTCATTAGCGTAATAAGTAATATGTGGAAAAAATATCTGGTACAACTTAAGCTACTTATTGAAAAGATGTATAAGATAAGAGTTCACCGGATAATTTTCTTTGAAATTTCTTTTGAGAATGCGAAATGATGAATCTTGATTGTATATAAAAAATCAGGGAACGTCACCTACTTTCCGGTTTTCGCGATTTTAGCTAAAAGGAAAGGTAAGGAACTTTATTTCACTGCCTAGTCTTTCTAGCGCTGGAGGAGGACTAATTCAAGACACTGTAAACTGAAATTGACAAACGCAAATCAAGTCAAATGTTGGTTTTTTAGGCAAGGGGAAAAACCTCTCGATGCAGAGTAGTGAACCAATAAACTCAACCCACATATGACGTCGAGGCTAGGAGTCGAACCCGGGTCTCATTGGTGGGAGACAAGTGCTCTCACCACCGCGCCATCCCTGCACACCACATAGCGAGCCTTTTTTTCGCGCGGGTAATTTGCTTGCGTGTTTCTTGGAATTCATTCCCCGCTCGGTCAGAAAACGCTTTGAAGTAAATAACTGCCTATGGTTTGTCCTACTCAGGATCTAGTATATAGTTGTAGTTCGGGTCATGAGAAGTTATCCTCCAACTTATCACGATAATTTAAGCAATTGTCTCTTATAACCGAATAACGTATATGTCATCCCGGAAGCGCGGGTGATGTTAAAGTGAAGAGCAAGGGGACACTTCGTGACGCTCACGGCATGCTGCAATCGTCGTGCATCAAATTATGTGCATTTTTAGACATATCTTAAAGTTTTTCGTTATTGAATATCGGTTTTCTATGCCACAGTCTGAATTCCGGATTTTCAATTGCTCTTCATTATTAAAAAGTGCCTTAAATCATTTCTGGACTGGGAGGACGGAAAATGCAAACTATGGGTGTGTTAGTGGTCAACTTTGAATCAACTCAATATTTCTGTTTTTAACCGATAGCGCAGAGAAATTCCTGGTGCGTTTGCTAACAAAGAACTGAAAATCTGACAAGTTAATAACCGAAACATTCAGCTGATAATGGGAATTTTTGGGTTGCCATGTTTATTAACATTTCGTGTTCAGCTGTAGTGTTAAACAAGCTCCGCATTAATTGCTCTTCCAGTCAGCTCACTACCTGCCAGTTTTTGTGATTCCTTCAATTTTATCCTCGTGCAACAAATATAATGGAGGTCAAAAGTCGATTTTACTACACCAAGAGAGGATGAGGTAAGAAACATATCCGCCTTATATGGTATCTTTCAATGATAACTTTTCAAGCGATTTACTTTTAGCGTGTGGTCATACTGAGCAGCTATTTTAAGAAAAGAAAAACCACCTGATTTCTCAGTTGTAATGACGCGGTGAAACGTAAAGGCTGGTTTTCACTAGCGACGGAGTCGGAGTTTAAGCTCGACGGAATCAGAGTCAGAAGAATCAGAACGTTTCAATTTTCTTCCGACACCGGTTATGACTCGGTCGCTTATGCTCCAGTGAAAACTAGATTGTTGGAGTCGGAAGCAGAAGTGAAAGAACCAACCAATCACAATGATTGGAATCAAGCTTCGGGACTGGTTTATTCTTCCTCTTCTGCTTGCAACTCCGACAATGCAGTTTTCACTGGATCGTAAGCGACGGAATAATAAGGGGAATCGGTATTCTGCTTCCGACTCCCACAGTTTGATTTTCACTAACATCGTATCGCTCTGCGCTTCTGATTACGACCCCGACTCCGACTCCGTCGCTTGTGAAAACCAGCCTTAAGACTTGGCGGTTTTGCTGTTCTGCATGAAGTGACAAAAATGGCCTTTGTGGTAGATATCACATTTTTTGACGAATCTCCAAACTTTGACTTTGAGAAGAATGGGAAATGCTCTCCTGACTACACATTGTGAAAAAATTAATATGAAGAAAAACATACACAGAAATTCAAGAGAACAAGAATCATACTCAGAGGAAACTTTAATTTGTAATCCGGCTTTTTATTCAGCAGAATTTTATTCCAATCAAAAGCAGCCCCAATATACGAAGGTGGCCGTTATCCACGATGATATTAATGTATACTTATTTAACTATAGATTTAAATGATTTATGTCCCTTTACAGAGCTTTTGCCGGACTGAAGCTTTTTGTTGATATCTAAGCTTGAGGTTTAGGAACTTCCTCTACAAAGATCCGGGACACTGACTCCCAACCTGTGTAGGCATCAGCATTTCCATATCCACGACAATTGCCAACCCAGAATCCCACGAGCACCTTTCCTTTGTGAATGTTGTTGCAGTGCCCTTCAATATGGCGGACGCGAAGAGGATTTTGACCCGCAAAGTTTAAGAACACAACACCATCAATAGGGAGGGGAGCCGAGCATTCAGCATCGTTGAAAGTGAAGTACCAGCGTTTACAGCAACCAGTGCAGTCATAAACTCGCAAAGTACCAGTCCAGGCCACATGAAGAGCTGTATCAGAGAAGTTCTTGGTGAACACGCAATCCTAGGTAATAAAAATTGTCTTATATTAAATGTATGAGCGGCCATAAAATTAGAGATAATTTCAGCTTCGACAATCGGTAGTCGGTAATAAATCACTATACTATTTTGGGCTAATATAGTCAAGCAAAGCATTAAGAAAAAACATAGGCGTACGGGCACCTTTGGACTTGAAGGGGGAAGGGGGGGGGGGGGGGGGTGGGGCGGTTACTTTCTTGCCCGAAAAAAATTACGCATTGCCCGAAAGCGTGAGGTTTGAAATCGGGAGGCAATCGCAAACGTTCACCATTTTCGCATCTAATGAAACTGCTATCATTGGAAAAACAGTTTAATTGAGAGCTTGCATACTCAATTCTATCAACAGTTTTAATGTAATCTAAAACGTATTAAAAGAAAAAAAAAGTTCTTCCTTCCATGGCGTTTTCCGAAAATGTCAATCATCTTGTCCATACAGTTGATAATGACTTGATTTCCGTAGGCGCACTCAATACAGATGATAGCGAGGCTATTGAGTCTATGCTGCCCTATGGTGTTACGAAGGTAAGTCTTCAACCGCTGCAGCCCGCTGAACGAACGTTCTGCTGAGTACGACGTTGCGGGAATGTCGGCCAAAATGGACAGCAGTCAAACCGTGACATCATCTCGTATTATGTGATACACGAGGCACTGAGCTGTGCAGACGTGTATTTTGTGCTCCGATCACAATTCACTAATTCTCTTTATCCTAAACCTACATATTCTGGAAACCTTCCAGTATGACGGGTACTGAAAAACTACGAAAGGAAAATCAAGCTTTGCGTAATGAAATCGAAGAACTAAAGAACAAACTGCAGAATGTTTCTGACGACTTGTCAAAGAATCAACATGGCCTACACGGTGAACGGGAATTGTCACCAGGTAAAGCGCATTCAATTGAATTCATATCAGGCCAATATGACGACTTCATCCGCTTTAAAGAGGAAGCTGAGAAACAAATTCAGGAGCTCATCTCAAGAGTTAATGAGATAAGGGACTTATCCATCAAAGCTCAAAATGGCTAAAATTACACCTGTGTTCAAGGGTGATGATGATACAGACGCAAACAACTATAGACCCATTTCTTTACTTTCAAATTATATAGAAAAACATGATCTTTTGAATTCCTTACAATACCGTTTTCGTAAGGGGCATTCTACCCAACATGCAATACTTGATATCGTAAACGATATACAGTCAAACATGAATCAGCGTCTGTTATCTTGTGGAGTATTCATTGATCTTTAAAGAGCTTTCGATACCGTCGATCACGACGTCTTGCTTGATAAGCTTAATCACTATGGCTTTTGTGGAATAATTAACAGTTGGTTCTCCTCATATCTCAAAAATCGCACCCAAACAACGCAAGTAGATCATTATATATCAGATAAAGCCATTGTTGGATGTAGAGTTCCTCAAGGATCAGTTCTTGGGTCATTGCTTTTCTTGCTATATGTCAATGACATCCACAGATGCTCAAATAAATTAAGGTTTTACCTCTTTGCAGATGACACTAACATTCTCTATGCGGACAAAAATTTGAAAGATCTGGAAACAACAGTCAATAATCAACTTAAAAACCTCATAACTGGCTAACAGCCAATAAACTAACTCTAAAAAAATCCAACTTTGTAATATTTCATCCTTACCAAAAGCGACTTGCTCATCAACCAAAACTTTGCATGTTTGATAATGAAAAGAATAAATATGTTCGTCTCGAGTCTAATTTATATAAAATATCTGGGCGTTTTTCACTGATCAGAATCTTTCTCCAGTTGGAAATACCACATTGATTCTATTGTCACAAAAATTAGTAAAAACGTTGGGCTGATTGCAAAGCTACGCCACTCTATAACTCGAAAGTCACTAGTTCATCCTTATCTAACCTACGGTCTTGCTGCCTGGGGCCAGGCATGCAAGACTTATCTTAATAAAATTTTAATTCTTCGGAAAAGGGCTCTTCGCTTATTGTACTTCACAGACTGGCATGAACATACAATTCCTTTATTTCTTGAAGCAAACGTGCTACCAATAACTTTTCTTTATTATGAATCGGTATCAACTTTAATGTATGATATCAATAATGGTAAAACTCCAACAAACATGTTAAATTTATTTCAGAAAACGGCCTTTTAAACTTCGTTTAGTATCTCCTATGTACTGTAGATGGTATCTGTTACATTGAATCATATACGTAAACAGAATGTACACTGACGACCTCATTGACGAGAAGACAAAACAATACCTCATACAATCTAACGTAAAACCAGGACGTTTTTACAATAGTCATCCCACTGAACGCATATCCCACTTTGTTGACCACCATCTTCAACCTCTTGTCCACAAACTACCTTCTTATGTTAAAGACACTTATGATTTTCTCAATAAACTCCTTACCATTGGCAAATTACCCTCTAATTCATTATTAGTAACACTTGACGTCTCATTTTTATACACCAATATTCCACATAATGAAGGTATTAATGCTTGTGATTATTTTTTACGCACTGATCCTTACAACACCATCATCCCTACTGGCACTATTTACGACCTCATCCGCGTGATTCTCACCATGAATAACTTCATTTTTAATGATAGCCACTACCTTCAATAGCCCACTCTTTTGCTAAGCTTTTTTGGGTATTTCGAAAAAAATGCTTTAAGGACGCCTCATTTCAACCCCATACTTGGTTGAGATACATCAATGAGAATTTTATGATCTGGACTGAAAGTCCCGAAAACCTAAAAATGTTCATCGACTATATCTCATTAGCATTAACCCTACCATAAAATTCACCAGCTCACACTCTCCGACCGATGATCCTTTCCTTAACGTTAACGTCTCACTTACTAGGGACGGAAGCATAAATACAGACCTATACACGAAACCTACGGACAATCACCTACATTTACTTTATTCTTCTCGTCATCCTCTACACACAAAAAAGCCATCCCTTAATTTTAGCCTAGCACTCCGCCTACGACGAATTTGTTCTACAGACGAAACGTTCAAGATTTGCACTACTGAACTAACGACATACCTTATGAAACGAGGTTACAAACGCGACTTTGTTACTAAACAAATACAACGCTCCGCGGATATTTCCAGCATACATACCCTACAAGCTAAACAGATAAACAAACCTGAACGCATACCTTTCATAACGACCTATAATCCATCACTTCGATCCTTCCAGCTTTAACGTAATAAAAAAAAAACACTACAATCTACTTCTTTCCTCTGACCGCTGCAAAACTGCTTCCCTACATGTACCAGTTGTGGCTTTCAGACGATCCCCTAACCTTCGAGAAGTGCTGGTAACAGCTAAACTGTCCCCTAATGTAACTCATTCTAATTCCGCACTTCCTTCCGGTTCTTTTCGCTGTGGCAAAAACTGCGCTACCTGTCCTCACATTTTCCACGGACTAACCAACTACACATTCTTCTCTACTGGCGAAACACGCTCTATTAATTCCCACATAACTTACGAAACTAAAAACCTTATCTACATGATTCAATGTAACATATGACATCTACAGTACATAGGAGAAACTAAACGACGTTTAAAGACCGTTTTAATGAACACCGCCGTACTTTAGATAACGCTAACACCAAATCCAAAGCTACTACAGTCGCAGAACATTTCCTCAGTCACATCTCCCTACAACATTTATAAGGACATTCATCTAATTCCTTAAAGAAAAAATATTTTCCAACTCGATCCGTAAGGCCAGGGAAGCTTTTTTAATTTCAAAAGGCAAGGCAATTGATCCTAACGGTCTTAATATCCCCGAAGAAACGTATTAGATTTCAGTTTATTATTTAGAGTCACTTCCATTATTTTTCCGTTACTCTTAGTATTTGAATTCAAATTTGTTGTAACTACCATATTTTATCACATTTTTCCAGTATTAGGTCAACATCCATTTACCATATATATGTACATAGAAGCAATCCAATGTAAAATCTCATTGTACTTGAAGAAGGCTGGTTTGGCCAGCCGGAATACAGTACACCGCTAAAATCAAATCTACGTTGTATGGGCTGTTCCTCAAAATATTTAGCTTCTCAACTTGCAATTACGCCGATCAACTCAAGCCACTGATCCAACGCACACCGACAGGAAGATTGTCCACGGTTGCTTGCTTCAAAACTCTCAAACACTAGAGCCTGCTTACAGACTAATGGTTTGTGTATTCCGTTGCCCAGCTCACCTTAATCAGGCCATTATCTCTGCCATCTTCCTTTTTCCAGGCGCACTCCTTCCAGTTCTTGAAGGGCATCACACCTGAAGCTCCACTTGCCTCAGTCTCTCCTCGCTCTCCTTTTTGACCAGGAGGACCCTGGACACCACCCGCTCCAGTTTGTCCCTGATCCCCTTTTAACCCGTCACGGCCGTCCCGTCCATCTCGGCCTGGGAATCCTGGGGATCCAGGCTTGCCATGCATGCCGGGAATACCACAACGGCAAATCGACGAGGATTGCTGGATGGAAAAGCAAACAAAACTTACTGATATCTTTATCTATATGTTGATTGATTACTCTTAAAACTGTAAGCACATTAGCTTGACGTTACAGCTGAAGAAACCTTTCCATTTAAGAATAAAATACAAACAGCGGTGATGAACATTTTTAAAAAAATGGAGTTTATATTAACTTGATGTGTGTGTACTGAATAAAAGAAACATTGTATAATTATCCAAGAGCTAAATCCCACCATAAATTCAAACGTTAGCAGTTTGAAAGCCAAAGCAAGCGTGTTTGAACTTAATTTTTTTCTGGTACAAAAGCCTTAATTGGAAAAAGTTTGAACAATTTGGATTGTACACATTATGTTCTGTGGTTTAAAGTTGTCTTCTTGTTTTTAATTAGTGGAGGTTCCCTTTTAAATTAACTATTCTTTTAAAGTACGGCCCGTGAAGTAGATGTTTTGCAAAGAGGAGTGCGTAGATTAAAGGACTTTTAGCACTTTGTCTTGTACGACCGTAACAAACAAAAGATACGTAGTTCAGGACATCTAAATCAGTACTACAGTAAAGGCATTTATAAAAAAAAGACCAAGTCTTTGAGTTTGAGATCTAGAGAAAGTGGAAGTAAGTTTAGCATGGCTGTGTGACGTCGGCAAAACATTTCTTGTAGTACACTGGGAAAGCTTCAGGATTTTAACACGATAAGAACGATGAGAACGAAGGCGAGAAGGAACGCACGATATACTGAACTTGCTGTTATCCGAACTATTCTTTTTTTATTGGCTGCACTGGTTGTCAGAGAATGTCCACGCCCCACAATCCAGCTGAGAAACTTAAATTGGCATTTAATTCAGCTATGACAAGCCTTGAGATAAAATGACATTATGATCATGTCATAATGTTTGTTTTTATTTCATTCAAAATGGTTTAGTTGGTATAATTATTCGCTTACGTTGTCATTGCAAGACGGGCCACCAGTATTGTTATCCCCCGCTGCAAAACTCTTATACGGAAGTGACATGAAAAGTAGCGTCAGCAAGATCCAAGACATTTTGATGAGAATAGAGGTTATTTCTTCTGTCTGATATTCTGTGGGAAAAGAGCAAATTGAAGTAAGATCCAAATAGACGTTTTGCATTACCCGCATCTGCAATGGTTGCGATAATTTCAATTTTCCCATGTTTTTTTCCCTTTGAGAGTATAGCGATATAGTGTTATGTAAAAAAAAAAAAAAAAAAAAAAGGAAATGCTTTGTTTATTGTGGAAGTTCACTTGGCCATCAAGCTGTTCACAATCACACCATTTTTAATAACCTAAAAGAAACAATTCAAACTTAACAGAAACATGATTAACAACCCCAACTGGTAGAAGGCTATAGGTATCCATCCCCTTGTTGTTCTTAAGCCCAAACCTTAAGTAGACCTTCATATGCATGTACCGGACCAAAGTGGTAGAAGACAAAAGAACCAATTCAATGTCATTCTGATTAGGCGTTGTTGATTAGGTATTGTTATGTTCTCTTTATTCTTTTGTTCATTCAATTTGGCAATCCAAACATTCAATTCGGCAATTCAGACATTCAATACGTCATTGTTTGTCTGAATTTAACAACTGCGAGTTTAAATTGCAAAAGAGAATGCTCGAATTGAAGGATTGGACTTAAGAACAACAAGTTTGAATTTTGGTGGGGATGGATACCCAAAGGAGGCAATCAGTAGACTATTTACAAGGCGTGGTAGACTTGAACCTAAAACAACCGGAAACAAATCCATACAAGAGGTTAGAACGGGATTTTCAACCGCTTCTGGTTCTGATCTAACATTAACAAGACGCCTATTAGGGCGTATCCGTGGGATGCGCAAAAACAGTTAACACAAATTGTCCAGTTACAGTGAATTTCAGTTATAGGTAAGCTTCGGAAAATGGCGAGAGATTACCAGAAAGATAAATCTGTAATTTAATTTGAAGTTGTTTGTTGTAAAAACTCTTATTATTAATGTTACGAAATTTGTGAATGCAAACAACCAAGCCCTATTGGGGGTTATCAGGATACGGGATATTTGGGGGGGGGGAGAATTGAAGAGATACGGGATATTTTAACAAAAAGGCACGCAGGCACGCATTGCCTACGTGTCGTAGTCCAATAACTTGACAGTGTTTTTTTTCCATAACTGTCAACTGAGCTGAGTTCTATTTTCCAGGAGATTCAAGTTGTCTTTGCGTAATATGTAGCTCTAATAAAGGGTTTATAGTCTTTCCGAAAGTGCACTTTATTTATCAAAGGGCACGTTGCAATGTGCATTTTACACTTAGGAAGTCATGACCTTCAGTTGAGCGTTCAGGTTGCATCCCGAAAGAGATCGATGAAATGATTTTTAGAATAATATGAAATGTTATATATTTGAACTGCGGAAGGAACAACAAATGAAGGAAGATCATTACAGTTAACTAGTGAAAACCTTAAACAGTTGCAAGTAAGCTTGAAAAATCCAGGCCTTGAACGGGATTGGATCCCATGACCGAGCTAATGCACTGCACTTGCTCTTTTAACTGAAATATGCTGCAAGCTGGTCAATTGCATTATCACAGGGTTTGGGTTGCTTCTGCATGCATAGGCTTCATTTTCATCTGAGCGTGTGACCAGCTTTTAAGATTTCTACTGAAATATTGATCATCGCAGCGACAGAAGTTAAAGCCTGAAAAGTTCACGCTTGAATGGGATTCGAACCCTACCTGTGCGATACTAGAGCAGTACTCTACCAGTCAAGCTATCAAGCAATCTGGGAGGTGTTCATTATCTGAGTTCATATTGAGCCTGTAGAAGATACAGCTATGACAAAAGCTTTAAGTTAATATACCAAAAAAAACAAAACATTTCTTCTGGCATATACTGTTAAGGACGGTGCCTACCACTGTTATTGCGCATACGTTCTGGTCATCTCGAGATACTCGGGTTTTCTATCGGTGATGCTCACTAATACAGTGACAAATTTGCGCAGTTTAAGACTATCCGGAGAAGGTAGATCTTAGTAAGTACTCTTGTTATCCAAAAAGAAAATTGGGGGTAACCATGCATTCTTGAGATATAATTAAGCTTCAATTTGAGAAAGAACGCCATACATTGCTTTGTATTTTAAAGCTTTTTGCAAATATTATTCATGAATTATCTTGGAAAAATACGCGGTTACCCCCAATTTTCCTTTTGGATTTCAATGGCACTTGTTAAGATCTTCATTTCCTGCATAATTATAAATCGGGGCAAAATACCTTTTAATTAATAGGCGCCGTCGTTAATTAGCCTATCAAAGGCTTTCAAATGTGTGTTTATTTTTTTAATCTTACAAGTAAGCTATATATATTGAAAGACGTATGGAAGAAGAAATTGCGAAATCTCTCGCCAACAATGAAAGAATACGATGTTTTTCGACAGGAAGTCAGCTGACTTCAGGTGTAATCATTGATCGAGGAGTAAAAGCTCCTAAAGCTCAACTTGCCGTGAAAATGAATGTGAACTGGAGTAGATTTGCTGTCTGAACATCAAAGCACGCGCGGTGCTTGTGTTTGATCAGGTGTTACACGCTAGCAGCGGGACACGGACACCATTTCTGTATGACGTAATCGAAAACCTTCGCAGAGTTCTTAATCTGGCAGCGACGCGCATGCACCGTTTATTTTTAGGTTAATTTTATCAAGTGTCTGACTCTCACAAGAACCTTGTCGGCTAGTCATAAGTCTTACATGTTAAATCATGATCCTTCGCATTAGGAAAACGATAAATTGCAGTTTCGGTAGTCCACGAGAATTATCCACGTGATACTTCCCTTACGTTATGCAAACACTATCGATTCCTTGGTTCTGAAGGAAACGACAAGCAAGGCTGTTTCGAGAAAAAGACCATGTTGTAACTGAGGTGAGTTAGAGCTCTTTAGGAACACTGAAAACAAGAGATATAAAACGTCATACCTGAGACTACCCGTGAGTGTACGTTTCCTTAATTTTCGTACCTTCTCGATCAAACAAATCACTGTAGAGAAAAAGACGATGTTATAACTGAGGTGAGCTAGAGCTCTTTAGGAACACTGAAAAACAAGAGATACAAAACGTCATACCTGAGACTACCTGTGAGTGTACGTTTCCTTAATCTTCGTACCTTCTCAATCAAACAAATCACTGTAGAAGATCCGACGCTCACGAACAACTCAGAAGAGTGAGTGGGGTTCAGCCTTTCCTAGCATCAAAATAGATCAGTATGACTGAGTCCAATGGACTTTGGACAAGAAACATTCTTTGAGTATTTAACGAGTTCACGCCCCTGAGATCAAAGTCTTAGCGCCTACAAAAAACAATTCATAAAAGTCAGTTGAGTTCAGCGAGTCTCATAGCATAAAAATAGATCAGTATGAAGAAACAAGGATGGACTTCGGACAAGAAACATTCATAACAAGTTAACACTCTTGATACGGAAGTAAATGTACTACGAAAAACGAAGGGAAATACCAAACTTCACGCCTACTGTGCTCTGTAGGCACATATTTTTGACAACGATATACCAGAGGTGGTGCAAAATGAACTATTGTGTTTCCCGTTGGAATGGATTTACAAAAAAAAAACTTTTTTTGCCAAATTAAAAGTAGTAAGTGGGAGATATGTGGCATTGTTAAGTCCAAGCTCCATGGAAAAATAGACGCTGTAAATCCCGGAAAAGCTGTAAGAAGATGAAACAAAAGTTCGCGGCAATGGATAATTTTCATTTTAAATTTTCTTTGAGAATGAGAAATGACGAAAGTTAATCGTATTTCAAACATCAGAATACGAGACCGAGTTAACTTTCAAGATACTTGTCCACAAGTTTTATTTTCAGTGCTCACATATTTTCCATTCTTGTTCCCAGATGCTATCGTTTCTCTTAGGCGGTGGGGCCTTCGCACGAGAAAGAAAACGATGGGATCTGGGAAAGAGAATGATCCATTCTTTACCTTTGAATTAACGGTTATCGCTAGTTCGTTATGTGCTCAGAATTTACTATAAACTACTGTCCTATTCCCATAATGCAATATGTTTTTTTTGAGGGGGTGGGGGAGGGGGGTTTACATAAAAGCAATACAAGTTAATAACACTTGGGATTGTATCATGCGTCAGTGAAATGGATATCAATTGTTTTAATTCAAATAACCCCCCAAAATGAACTATATTATGGGATTTGCGAAAATAGCGAACTATCGTTAATTTAGAAGATTGAAAGCTGATCAGAATGTGGATTATGGGAAATGATTATTTCATTTTTAAAAGACAACCCGAGTGTATGGATATAGGACTGGAACCTAGAATTTTTGTCACCTAACCACTTGACCACCACACCACCAGCTGCTCAGGGACAATATTTTAAACACTATTTGATAATGCTGTATTATCACTCGGCAATAAACAATATTAAAAACTGCAAAAGGTATGTTACCAAATTTCACGACAAAGCTAAACATTTTAAAGTCAAAACTTACGAATAACGCCTAATTAATCTAGCTTAGGGCTAATTACTCCTCATCAATGATATTCTATGGGAGACCTAAATAAATAGTTTTTTTTTTAAAGCGCGGTGTCTTGATCTTCAGTGTTGAAGCGGAAGGAAGCAGTTCTCATGAGTTGAAACTCTGCATTCAGATCTAATTCACGGATATGATTTTGTTTTCCTTATTTTCTCTTCTACGACATGTCCTGGGGTACAGTGTCCTAAATGGATGATAATAGTAAATTCAAAGCAAATTAGGAATTAAAGATAATCGTTAATTTGGGGAAGAAATCATCAATAAGGACGGGAGCCGAGCAATGATTCAGCCGAGTAGTCAGCACTGTTCAAAGTCAAGTACCAGCGTTTACAGCATTTCGTGCAGCCATAAACTCGGAAAGTATATACCAGCCCAGGCCATATGAAGAGCTGTATCAAAAATCAATTGTATTATAAATGTATGAGCGGCCATAAAGGTAAAGACACTTTAACGTTTCTAAGGAGATAATTTCAACATCCCAGAAGTCGAGACTGGATCATCATCATCGTCGTCGTTGTTGTCGTCGTAGAGACCCGCTTTAATTCGGAGGACGAGGACGACTAAGCCTAGGAGTACGAGTTTTCCCTATTGAGCATGCGCATAAATATTAGAAATATTAGAAATTTGGCAGCTTTTAGGACAATGATACATAAAAAAGATATAACATCAATTCTTGAAGGATGTGGGAGGGAATGCCGCTTATGCTCCTGTTAACTGGACGTGCGCATATTTACTTATTTATCTTAGCGTCCGAGCTCATATACGCATTTAGTTTTACGTTTTGATATACAACTAGTTCTATTGTGTAAAAGTGTATTTAGCTTGAATAGTGTTAATTTCCGGTTTTTTATATGTTTCATAGTAGTAATTAGTCTAATTTGATGATGTAATTTGTTTTAAAGGTGTCCCCAATTAGTGCCTTGTGGCGCTAGAACGATTAGACACGTTGATAAAGGTTATGCATGTATATGTATGTAAGGTTTAGAGGTCGACAATTTTTTAAGTGCGCATGCTCAGTAAGGAAAACTCATACTCGTAGTCATCCTCGTCCTCTGATCTAAGGGTCCCTAATGTCATTATCATTATAATTAGAACAGTTTTCAATTGAGTGTCGAAAGTAATTAGCGAATTGCTTTGGTTTTGCATTGCTTCACTCAGTGATTGGTTCAAAGTTCTCGCCCCACTTTTTCAACCAATCAGAAATGAAACCAAACCGATTGTGGCTTGCGCTTGCATATTTTACCGCGCTTTGTATCGGTTACGTGTAATTACGTCGAGATTTGATTGGTTAACTGGATTGTCTCCGTCCTTTTTGATTGGCCAAAGTAATTACTTTGGTTTTGGTTTTACGAAACTCGCTCTATTGATGTCACTAATTTAATGAAAAAAGACCTCCCAGAAAAGATGAATATAAGGGATACAAAATGAACATTACAATGTGAGTTTTAGCAAAAGTGATCCGTTTAAATTTTAAGCCAGCTGTAAAATGCTTCTTTTTTTACCTCGAACAGTTACCCTTTCCTTCTGTGGCAAACAGAACTTGAACTGAAGAAATCAAAGTCTCCTTCAGCTGATTAACACATCCGTTTACTTCTCGAAAAATGTCCTCTTTCTGGAAACGATTTGCATTTGTGTTTTGCACATTGAAACTTTCTCGAGCGACTGTTTACCAATGATATGAACTTGTCATCTCTGTCATAAAAAGGCAATCTGTTGCTCACCGTAATCAGGCCATTATCTTTGGCATCGTTTACGTTCAAGGATCACTCCTTCCAGTTCTTAATAGCCATCACACTTGAAGCTGTACTTGCCCCAGTCTCTCCTCTCTCTCTCTCTTTCTCCTTTTTAACCGGGAAGATCCTTGACGCCACTTTCTCCATCCAGGATCCATTACTTCAGGCAACACATTCTCACCCATGAATTCGCGATTATCCTGAATTGCTAATTTGATTTGAATTCACTATTATCGTAATTTTTGGACTCTGCGTCCCAGGAATTTTGGTAGAGAATGTAACTAGGTAAGGGAATAATATATCATATCCGTGGATTGAATTTGAACTCTATCATGTCTATAGGAACCGTTTCTTTTCGCTTTACCACTGAAGATCAAGACACCGCCTTTCCAAAAAAAATAAAACTATCATAGAATATCGCTGCTGAAGAGTAATTAGGCCTAAGCTAGATTAATAATGTAGGGCTAAATTTTGATTTTAAATTGTTTAGCTTTGTCTTGTCGTGAAGCGAATGCAATGGCGAGAACGGGTTGCCCCTGGAGATCCCTGGGTTACCAGGTTGTCCTTGGTC
>NC_090890.1:35458898-35461398 GCF_036669925.1 Montipora capricornis | reverse complement strand
TCTGTAAGTTGATAGATATTAAAGTCCTTGTTTTGAAAGAAGTCCTGTGCGGTTGATCTTAAAATATTTGAATTGCCCGGCTACTGATCTGTTGATCGCTGGCATTTGCTGCAGTTTGCGCCAAACTTTCGCGCCATTTTTAAGGCGGCGCGCGAGATCAAAGATGTAAGAAAGTTTTAGTTCGAACTTTCTTCGTGGTCTGTACCATCGACTCTTTGGGCGACACCGGCATTCGAAACTTTTTCAGATCAAAGGGACTTTTGGTGAGTTCAAGCAGCCTACGAGGCTTCAGGTAATTAATTTAGCGTTAGCAATTTATTTTGTATAAAATTTATGTGAGGTTCTAAAAACTCTTTGTTTCGAATACGTACAGTTTTATGACTTTAAAGGATTGTAAACGAATGTTTCTTTCGTACATTTTGAGGGAGTAAAAAACGGATTTCAGAAATCAAACATCCGGGCACTGTGTAATTTTTTCGGGCAAAAAGGATACCGCCCCCCCCCCCCCTCCCCCCCAGGTCGGATCGTGCCCGTAGGCCTATAGCTATAGAGCTATAGATGAAAGGGAGAAGTGATCCTCGAACTTATCAATTTTCTCTTGTAGATATCGGGAAAATTCCGATGATCCCTTTATTCACCGGATACGGACTTCGGCGTCGGAGAATGAGGTAAGAAGAGAATATTATATCCTCATTCATGGGCCTCTTCCAATGATAACTTTGTTTCAATGTACTTTTAGCGAGTGATCATACTGCGTGGATGTTTAAAGAAAGAAGCATTAAAAGCAAGTTGAACACACCGCAACACCAACCCGGTATGGCCAACACATCACGCATGTCCATGGCTACCAATTAACCGGGTGAAATGGCTGTGCGCATGCGTGATGTGTTGGCAACACCGGGATGGTTTTATGGTGCGTTTACCTTGCTTTTAATGTTTTTTTTAAAGAAAAGCGCTTGATTGGTCAGTTGTAATGACGCGGTGAAATAAAAGACTTAGTGGCTTTGCTGTTCTGAATGATGTAACAAAATGACCTCTGTGTTAGGTATCACGTGCACGTTTCTTGACGAATCTGAAAACTTTGACTTTGAAAAGAGTGGGAAAAGTTCATTCTCGCCTGACTACACATTGTGAAAAAGAATGTAGAAAAACATAAACAGAAAGTCAAGAGAACAATAATTATACTCGGAGGAAACTATGTTTTGTAATCCGGCTTTTTATTCAGCAGAATTTTATTCCAATCAAAAGCAGCCCCAATATACGAAGGTGGCCAATATCCACGATGATATTAATGTCTACTTAACTCTACATTTAAATGATTTATGTCCCTTTAAAGGGCTTTTGCCTGACTGAAGCTTTTATGTCGTTATCTAAGCTTGAGGTTTAGGAACTTCCTCAACAAAGATTCGGGACACTGCATTCCAACCTGTGTAGGCATCAGCATTTCCATATCCAGCACAATTGCCGACCCAGAATCCAACGCGCACCCTTCCCTTGTGAATATTGTTGCAGTGCCCTTCAATATGGCGGACGCGATAAGGATCTTGACCCGCCAAAGCTAAGTAAACAATACCATCGATAGGAAGGGGAGCCGAGCATTCAGCACCGTTGAAAGTGAAGTACCAGCGTTTACAGCAACCCGTGCAGCCTGTAACTCGAAGAGAACCAGTCCAGGCCACATGAAGAGCTGTATCAGAGAAGTTCTTGGTGAACACGCAATCCTGTGTAATAAAAATCGTCTTATATTAAATGTATGAGCGACCATAAAAGTAGAGATAATTTCAGCTCCCAGAAGTCGGTAATAAATCATTATACTATTATTTTTAATTATCATTCGATTATGACTATCAGTTGCACTTTAACAAATTGATGTCAATTTTTTCATGCGTCTGTCCTGTTATTGATCATTACTGGCTTGCCAGTATGGCAAACCAGTTGGAATCTGTGTTTAGTTTCGTGTTTTTACTGGGTTGCCTATGGCAAACCAGTCGAGGTCTGCGTTGATTTCGTCGTTTTTTTGTTTTTTTCCGTGTCGGTAAAAGTCTTGCCTGTCACTCCCCTGGTAAGTGGTGTCTTTTTGCATAGAGCCTTCTGAGCGTTTTTTCTTAGGATCGAGAGGGTAGTGGAACTGCGTAGATTTCTCTGGTGGACACAGTAGAATCATTAACTTAGCCTGCAATGGCGTCGAAAGTCATGTAACGCGAAGGGCGTTTTAGTGGATCCTTAAACAAAATATACCCTTATGGAGCTCAATAATGGAAAGTCAGTTGGATAAACTAGGCAGGAATCTCAAAAGCGACGAGTACTGGACTTCGACAACAATCTATCGCCCGTCGAGACGAAATCAAAGTGGTAATTTGACACGATTGAGTTTCTTGTCTTCACGCACGCAATGAAATAGGAAGAGGTTTTCGCCTCTAAGAGCAAATATGTTGTTTGTTTCAATAAATTTTTCGCTGGAAAAGGATTCTGTGGTATTTTCTGCCTTTGTGAATTATAA
>NC_090890.1:35441398-35453898 GCF_036669925.1 Montipora capricornis | reverse complement strand
AAAGTGACATCAATTTGTTTTTTACAATAACAAAAAGGCAGAGGGGTCAAAATTAAGTGAAAACACGAGAAGAACGCGAGACAAAAATGCGGAAACTTTAATTTCATGCAATATCTCCACAATATCGCATAAATTATAAATTTATGTGTCTGTCCGCTTATTGACAATAAAAATTAGCCAATGAGCGCGAGAGAATTTTGCAGTAATTGTAAAAAAAATAATTATGCAAATCAATAAGAAAAAAAAAACCACAAAAGATCAAATAAGGGATCACTAAATGAACCTTGAAGTGTAAGTTTTAGGAAAAGCATATCCTTCTAAATTTCAGGCAAAGTGAATCAAAGATTTTACCTCGAATTGTTTTCCTTTTTTTTCTGTAGTAAATAATCAGCGCTTAAATCTATCCATTTTTTTTTTTTATTTAATAGAAGAAATTAATATCTACTAAGCAGATTAATTTATCTGTTTACTTCACGAGAAATGACCTCTTCCAGGAAATGACGTGCACATGTGTTTCGCTTTCTTCAGCGACCGTTTACCAACGATATAAACATGTCTTCTCTGTTGCCAAAAAGATAATCTGTTGCTCACCTTAATCAGGCCATGATCTTTGCCATCGTTAATGTTTTTCCAGGCGCACTCCTTCCAGTTCTTAAAAGCCTTCACACCTGGAGCTCCACTTGCACCACTCTCTCCTCGCTCTCCTTTTTGGCCGGGAGGGCCATGGACACCGCGTTCTCCTTTTTCGCCATCCTTTCCATTCGCACCAGCAGGACCCACTACCCCACGAGGTCCCTGGGGTCCAGCCTTACCGGGTTGTCCTTGGTCTCCTTTGGCCCCTTCACGACCATCTCTTCCGTCACGGCCTGGTAACCCAGGTGACCCAGGCTTTCCATGCATTCCAGGAATGCCTCCATAGAAAAGGGAAGCAGGCTGTTCGTTTAAAAGAAAAAAAAAAAAAGGAAGAAATAAATTCCCTGATTATTCACAGTTAAGGCTAAATCCAATTTCTAATCATGCAAAACGAGTGACACCTCTTCTTCACACTTGCTGACAACCCACTCACCACAGCGTCCCTTTCACCCTCCCCTCCCCGTGGAAAACCTCTTTTGTTTTGAGGTGTTTCGTTAATTTTTATCAATGTATCCCTAATTGAGAAAACAAGTTATTTAGCTTGGTATACTGAACCAGCGGTTTACTTTTTGCTCACCGCATTGTTGGGTTGTTGGCTGCTCTTGTTGTTCGCTGCAGCAAAGTAACTCAGGATCGCAAACACAAGTGAAAACACCAGGGGCAGGGTTGTATTACTTCGAAAATGAACCATTTCGTTTCGCTGGGATCTGTAACGAACACAATAAAGTAACAAAAATTAGTAACTGTTTTCCATGAAATAGGTGAGGACCTTAATAAGTTAAAATTAAATGCGAAGCTTCTGCTTTTCATTTAGATATTTCCACACCCCAGCGCACAGTGTTAATCAACTCAGCTTTTTGTTCCGCTAAACATTAAGGCAAAAAATAATCGGTTGTCTATCAAAACACGGAATAGTTGCACCTGGATTTTTTCCCTTGGTTAGTTATCTCCACCATTTATAATTCCAGAAATTTGCGCTTTTTTTAATTAACCAAGCTACTGGTATAATCTCTTACTTCAGAGACAATGCGATCAAATATTTTTACATAAAAAGAGAAAAATACTGGCGTACATTAGATGAACTTGTTTGACCAAAGTTTTCATCTAAATTAATCTGCCAGAACAATATCTACAGAAATGTTTAGCTTCGTCTTTCTCCCAGCCGAGAAAAAGACGCTAAAAACCTTATTACTTTTACCGCCGTGGAATGAGAAAATGGGGGAGAAGACCATACCTGAATTCGCAAAGGAAACTCGCTTTGTGTTTGTTCAAGTTCCTGCGTAACAATTCCAAAGTCAGGAGTTGATAACAACATTTGTTGCAGAACGAATTTTATAATCTCTTCTGTTGACTTATCTTGTCACTTTTTCAAGTCCGCTAAATCATTAGTTGATAGAATATTAATAATTATCCGTTACCATCAACGGAATTGTTTCAGCTGTCAAACAAAATGTTAAATTTCATTCCTGTTTCTTTTGTTTGCATAATATAGCTAAAGAATAATCCCCCTTCCTGTAATCATTTATCTCACTTTACTCACTAACTGCAATAAAGTTACGACTACTTGCTTTCCCCCGTTACTAACAATATAGACCTCGAATTCGGTTAGTACGACTGAAATATGTATTCGATTCTTCATGCATTCTCATCGATTGAGGCATAGTCGCATACTATATGGGTAAAAGTGGGGAAACTGGTATACACGAATAACCTTAGTTTGATTTAACCAATGGCAACTTGATTATTTTAGCTCTCAGAAATTGATAGTATCCTCATCCCGTCCAACTATTAATTTCTTACCTTGAATTTGTTAGCTGAACTTTTAGTGCGAAAAATTGCAAAAATAAACCTACTGAAACGTACTAAGTTTCTCTTACCGAGAGCTAAATTGGCAAATCACTGACCCAGGTCTTCAATAAGTGACTGATATGTCAAAAAGGACTGTATTTCCCCTCCTGCGAATCGTTTAGAAAACATTTCAGGTGGGAATCTCCAATGTTTTTGGCAACGAAAATTCTCGACAGTTTGGTCGCTACTGAACGAATATTTATATCTCAGCGTCTTGTTGAATGCACAGCATATTGAATTTATAAGTACACCCTTGAAGTGCTCGTACTAGATTCGTATGCCTTCACTTTCATTGCTCCGAAAGAGGTTGAAATGTTACAGAGAAATCAATAAATTTAATGACCATATCCGATCAAAAAGGGTGGCATCTAATAAATTACTTCCCATATTGGCCGCTTTACCTCGTCAGTTGCCAAACGAGTCGAGGCATTTAAGTAAACGAGATACCAAATTAGCGGTCATTAACTAGTGCTACTGAGAACTTGTGATCACTCACCGTCTATCTGTTTCTCATACTCTTGTTTTTGGACAGTCTAATCCGCGTCCTCCGTCCTGGACAGAGCTACATTCTTTTCAAATTTGTAAATTCCATGGTCGCTTTGTAATCTTCACACATTTTTTTTCGAATTTAATTTATATCACCTTTCATTTCGCTTTCACCCATTGAAGGCTGTAGGTCCTGGCAGTCGAATTTTAACCAGAGAACGTTTTATTATCATGTTTAATTAAGTTTGCTTTTAACAAAAAACCGACTTGTCGATAAGGTTGGACTGTTTAAAGAGTATTCGACAATGCCGGATTAGTGTCGCTGTATAAGTTTTGAAATAAGAAATTTTCATATATTCACGGTCATCTAAGGTACCGTTGGAATTGTTTGTTCTTCAAGTGCCAAACGAGGTACACGTTCTTTTCTTATGTTGCTTTAACACTACTTTAATACGAGTTAAGAGGAAATTTATCTCATTTTATTGTTTAATTTAATATCTTTGGTATAACTGAAGCGCTCTGGAAAAATCGGTGACACCAGTTTTCTCTGACATTAATGTCGTGAACATTTGACGATACTGTAATGGTTGAGAGCACGGTTTGAGAACAGATCAGTCGAAAATTTTTAGCGAGACGCAGGAAAGAAAAGCCTGAGGATGCTGATAATGATACGAAAAATCTATGACTCAGATAGGGGTTGTTTAGCAGTTGAAAATCAGGGAAATTAATAAACAGCGAAACTCCCACCACAATTATTTTTTCTGTAATTGAACGTAGGGCATTCACGAGTTGCCAAAGGGAGATGAAGACTTACACACAAAATGTTCAGTGACCGAGCCATTGGAGGAACACTCACCCCTTCCATGGCCCGGATTTTTCGTCGCAGTTTTTTAGTAATTCTTATGGGAAAACTGAACTTGGGATAAACTTGAATATTGAAATCTTTGCTCTTGAGATTTGCTCATGATAGCACAACTCGAACGCTTTTCTTGTTTTGCGCTGTTTTGTGAATGCATTAATGATAACTGATCAGGAGATCTAGAACGTTCTTCTCACATCATGTTTTTTATGTTGGTCCCTTTTGCGATAGACAACACATAAAATACAAGTGGTAAAAATGAAGTAAAGTCAAAGCTATAAACACTTTCCTTCCCATTTTACTATCAATTCGGATTCAGAGCAGCTGATGATGTAATTATTAAATACGACCCTTGTGTTATAGACAGAGCGCTCACATTCCCCCAGTATACGTATGTCTTGAGTACTATTTTTGTGTGCGTTGAGTTTCAAGTTTCAGTCGTCTACTCATGATTGCATGAGGTTGTTCTTCCGCTTAAAAATAATTCTGAGTTCATACGATCCGCTTTGATTTGATCCACAGTCTCCCTATTTTGCATAAGTGACTTGTGCTCAGTTTCTACAATGAACCGATTATTACCATAATTATTGTTTAGTACGCAAAGAAGGAATCAAGTTAAATCTTCTCATCCCATCTGAAGACTTTTTCGGAACAAAATCATTTTTTCAAATCAGAACGTCTATTTTAATTAATGAATGACATGGATATATTTTTATTTTCTACCGACTTTTAGCTTCGACGATTCTTGTATACTTTTTGAGAAAGTACTTCCTTTGTCGTGGAAAATTTCGCATTTTTTTACCGCGCACTACTTTCTATTGCCTTCTCGATTTGTTTTGTTGAGAGAGAGAGGACAAAATTAACTATTTTTAAAGTAAAATAAAGTTCCGGTTGTATTTTATCAGCACAAATCTCTTTCCCCTCAAATATTAATTTTGTTTATTCTCTTGAAATCTGACTATCGAAAACTGTGCTAGTTACACTGGCGTCAAAAATATCATAAAAAGAGCCACACTTGTCTTTGGAGAGGCAGGAGGTGATTCAAAGTTTGCATTAAGTACGCTAGTATGCTTACAATAACGTCATTGCGATTTTCAAAATGAATCAGTGTTTCCGTCGAAAATTTGAAATTGAGATGATTTACGATAAGAAATTCTCGCAGGATAAAGTTTCCGAGATTTGAGAAGACACTCAAGGATTTGTCGGTCATAGAAATGAAATGTGGCAGCAGAGTGGATTTGTTAATTTTATGGTGTGTTGATAAACCTTCCTACCGCGATAAACTGAGCCGATAACCAACTGTGACTCGATCTTCCGAAAACGAATTATACGGGTATTTGCATAGTTTTATACTCTCTGTAATGCTAGGATCAAGCCCTTTGATTCGATTATTAGAAATCGCTTATATTGATCTGCGTTTTCACCTTGCGGCTCTTTCCAAGGATTGGCGTGATCTTGTCTCTCGGGTTGCAATTTGGTTTGTGGCCGGTCAATAGACCTTTTCGGCTTGTACATTTTGTTTTCCCATTTCAGACCACGTGATGTTCTCGAGGGAATGTTTCTTTTGTTTTTTCATAAGTTATGCATACATATGCACGTGCATAAGACGACATTTGAAAGACACTGTTCCCTAGAGTAACATCATGTGGTCTGAAATGGGAAAACAAAACGTACAAGCTGAAAAGGTCTATTGCTTGAGTTTCATTGCTCGCCTGTTGATTTTACAGGTTTTGTGCATCGATTATCTTTCTTTACTGATGAATTAAGTAAATGACATATGTCTTTGGCAGAAAAGCGGTTTTTGTTGAATACATTTATCTCATGTTGCTACGTGCGTATATGTGTTTACTTTGTAGTGATTTGGAAATTTAATTTTAAGGCAGAACGTAAAGCGAATTAACAACCCATTATCCGTCAGTCAAAAGTTCGGAAAAATATTTACTCTCAAAAACGGTTAGGCTATGTAAAGCATTGTGTTGTATGTTTGTCACTCAAATGTGGATAATTGCACAGTGAACCACTGGAACGCAAGACTTTTTTCTTCTTGTTCTTAATTTCTCTTACGACACCGTGACAAGGTCTATGTTGGGGGGAAGCCGTACAAAATTCTACAGCCTTGCCCTTGTATTAAAAAAAATGTCCACAGCTAAACTGACCGAGGACAAATGCTTTTTTAATTGAGGAAATGTGAGAAAATTAATTGCAAAGCAGACTGCTTCAAACGATGGTAAATCGAAAGGGAAAAGCCCCGAAATACCCGCATTAAAATATGAGTGGACAAACTAAGCCCCCATGTGAGTCTGAGATGGAACCCGAGTCACAGTGGTCGAGAACGAATTCTCTCATCAAAGCACCAACCCTGCACTCCCGTAACAATTGAAAAAAAAAAAGTAAACATAAACACGAACCTGACTGAACTACATCTCCCAAATCTATTAGACACGAGACAACTTCCACTGATACCAAACTGAGATGCGAAGCTTCATCGCCGACTTCAGATATCTCTTCCATTCCTTTTGTTCTTTGTCGTTGTACATCGTCTACTTCTTGCATAATTCTAGCGAAGGCAATCGATGGAGATTTCGTAATAAACAATGAATATTTGGGTCTTTGAATCGTAACGTTTTAAGCCATAGTCAACCTGGTTGAAAATGTCCCTTAACTTGTCAATGATGAATATTTCGTTTTCCATTTGAAGACGCATTCGCGTTTTGCACCTTCAGTTCTTTTCTTGATCCTATTTCCAGCCAGGGAAACCTTCAAAATTTGCACCCAAGGCCTCCAAAAAGGGCACAAAAACGAGAAAACTAAAGAACTTCAATTGGAACTAAAAATTATTCATAACTGAACACGAGCAGGTTAGAATTTCGTGCCTCTTTGGATACGTCGAAGGACCATTTATACTCGTTTTAGAGTGATAAAGACTGTATGAATAGCAGTTTTGTAGGTGTCTCCTTTTCAGTTAACTTTCATTAAAAAAAGCGCTAAGATGTTTCAATCAGAAAGACGTATAGTTTTTTCGAGCGTGTCGCAATCGGATTTTAACATTTTAAGATGTCCAACATGAATATTATTCATTCTCATTTGTGAGCAAACGTATTTCCGCCTGCCGAAGGTAATTGCTACTTTTCGGCGAAGAGAATCAAAACCAAGAATGTGAAATACTCTTCGTTGTTTTCTATTTTAGACGTATAGTGGTAACGAAAAGACGGAGAAACCCGCGACGGAAAATTTTACGAGCGGCGAAGAGTACTTATCACAATTCTTCTCGCGGCATGGCGACACACTCGCACGCGTGCAATTCCCGCCAATATTGCTGTACTCTCTCGTCAATGCTGCCCATCCACCGAGGATAATCCACAAAGAAAGCGCGCAAACTCAGTGTGGAATTAGCTTTTTTAAATACAAGCCAACATTTCATTGTGACACTTGAATTTTGTTTTGCAGTTGACAAGTAAACGTAAAATTGCGAAAAGCTATTAATTCATACAACTTTGTTTTGACTCAGACGTAACAATTTATGCAATGATGACGTATTACTTGCTAGGGTCTTAAGTCCTAAAAAGAGAATATGGAGTCATGAAAAAAGTCAAAAGCCTACAACTCTCATTCTTCGTCCATGGTAACTTAAGATAAAATCACTTTTTCCTCACAAAGACCACTTGTGTGAATCGCTCTCAAATGTCAAAAGTCATATAGAAAGCAAGCTTCTGGGACTGAGACTATTTCTACATTGCAAAGACTAAACGAGGATTACATGACAGAAAAACTGAACACTTTAACACAAGCGGTGAAAGATCACCATTCAACTATCGCCGACCATATCACAACGACTGGACACAACATCAAATGGCACAATTTTGATATTGCATCGGGAAAAACATGTTATCGTTGTAAAATAAAAGAGACATTGTATGTCCAGGAGCTAAAACCCTCTATGAATTCAAACGTTAGCAGTGAGAAGTTGTTACTATATTAGTAACAATCAACAAGTGTCAATGCTTTCTTGCTATTTTAAGATCGTTTTTAATACAGTACCTAGATCTGTGGGATATTTCATGTAACTTACATGATGAAAGATATTTGGGATAGTTGACATGAAGGGTAAATGGAGAGTGTGGGCACTGAGTGGAAGTGATGGCTTCATAGTTTTAAACTGTAGCAAGTGCGTGTTGTCCTAAGTAGCGTGTGTATGTATATATGGAAAGAACTCAAGTGCGGCCATCGCTACTGTGTGCATGTCATGGATGAAGAACCTTCGCTGATCCACAGCATCAGGAACTTCTTATGCAACACCCAAGGACAGAGAAAAATCTCTGACCCGGGTGAGAATCGAACCCACGACCTCCGGATTAGATCACCGTTGCTCTACCGACTGAGCTACAAGACCAGACGGGAGCAGGCCGTGGGAGTTTGACGGCAAATCGGCTCGGCCCAAGCGAAGGTTCTTCATCCATCACGTGCACACAGTAGCGATGGCCTCACTTGAGTTCTTTCCATATATACCTTCTTGCTTTACTAATCATATAATGGGGTGTTCTCGTGAAGCCAAAAGTCGACTAAGTATTTATTTCGGATTTCATCTGATTCAGCTGCAGTTGCAGATTTGTTGGTATCATACAAAAGACAAATCTTTTTGGCTTCGCTTACGTTGCACAAACACTATCGATTCCTTGCTTCTGAAGCACTGAAACGACACTAAACCAAGGCTGTTTCAGTCGAGAAAAAGACGATTCTTTAATTAACTGAGGTGTGATAGAGCTGCTTAGGAGCAATCAGTCAAAGACAAGAAATACAAAACGTCATACCTGAGACTACCTTTGAGTTGTTTTGTTTCCTTAATTTGCGTACCCTCTTAATATAACAAGTCACTGCGGAAGATCCGGCGCTGATGAACAACTCAGAAGAGTGAGTTGGGTTCAGCCTTTACTAGCATTAAAATAGATTAGTATGACTGAAGTCCTATGGACTTCGATCAAGAAACATTCCTTGAGTATTAATCGAGTTCACGCCCTTGAGACCAAAGTTCCACTGCCGACAAACAACTCATAAAAGTCATTTAGGTTCAGTGAGTCATATAGCATAAACTGAAATAAATCAGTATGAAGGAATCAGTATGGACTTTGGACAAGAAAAATTCATAACAAATTCACACCCTTGACACGGAAGTAGATGTACCATGAAAAACAAAGGGAAAAACCAAACCACCCCTACTGTAATCTGTAGGCACGTATTTTTAACAACGATATACCACGGGTCGTGCTAAATGAATTTTTGTGTTTCGCGTTGGAATAGATTTACACAAAAAGAACTCGTTTTTTGGCAAATTAAAAGTATATAGTGGGCAATATGTGTCATTTTAAACTCCAAGCTCCATGGACAAATAGAAGCTGTAAATGAAGATATTTAATCAACAATATTTGTAATAAGCTTTAAAATACAAAGCAATGTATGGCGTTCTATTCCAAATTGAAAGTTAATCATCTCTGAAAAATGCATGGTTACCCCCAATTTTCTTTTTGGATACCAAGAGTACTTGCTAAGTTCTGCTTTCTCCGCATAGTTTGAACCGCGCAAAAATATCCCTGTATTAATAAACACCACCCATAGGAAATCCGAGAGTCTCGGGATGCGCAGAACGTATGCGCAATAACAATAGCAGGCACCTTCCTAATTTGATTGCATATCTTCGGAAACTGAACAAGGGAAAGATCATAAACGATACCGCGTACTAGCATATATATCTTACTCCATGTGGCTCTACTCATGGTGTACTCCACGGCTTTCCCGAGGTTTACAAGCAGGGTTGCCCTTTTCGTCTCATCGTCTCGTCAGTTAACACGTACCAGTAATGTTATCGCTACGCAGCTTAAATGTTGTATTAGTAATTATTTCATTTTTTTAATATTCCCCATAACATCAATTCGTTTTTTCCCGTATAAGGACAGATTAGCTCGATCTCTTATGTCCAAAGTTCTCTATAAAGCTAGTTGCTGGGATTATAATAAATTTTACATTGGTAAAACAGGGCGTAGACTACATGACCGGAAATCTGAACACTTCAAGGCGTTGCTAGGTAACAGCAAGGAGCTTAAGCAACAACAACAGCAACGGCAACGAGAACGTGATCTCAAAATATAAATTCGCGTTATTTTAATCGCTTTGTAACTATTTGTAGCAAGGGTGTGGTAGTTCCTCAAAAACGAAAATTTATCGCTAAGTGCTGACGTTCTTGATAAAACCTGAAATTTGGTTATTTCACGTTTTTGTTTTGCAGACAACGGCAAAGAAATGGACAAAAGGGAAAAAATGCACGTGCAGGGCGTGCAAAGCTATTGTTTTTGCCCACTAAATATGCAAATTTGTGACGTTCTCGTTGCCGTCGCCGTTGTCGTTGCTTAAGCTACTTAATTGCTGATTACGTAATCTCAACTAGTCACAACTTAAAATGGGACCACTTTGGAATTCTAGCCACCGAGAGGTACCATAAAAGAAATTCTTTTTATTCGTGATCTTCAGGCATCCTTAAAAGAATACATCATCAGCGAAAAGCTGTATCTTTATTAATAATAATCTTTAAGTTTTACATGTGTATTAGGTATATGCATTTACAGTGTATATATTTCCTCTTTTGTTTTCATTGTTTCTTGTATATCTTGTAAAGTATTAAATTACCTCCTTTTGTTACTATCAATATTACTTCATAAGCTACTCAAGTTACGTACTGTTATATATTTTTAAAAAAATTCGCGGACGGTTACTTCTGAAGATGTATGTTGAGATGATTCGAAACGTTAAGTCAATAAAAAACTTTTCAGTAATGCGCTTGTTTAGCCTCATGTTTGTCACCGCAGTTTGCGTTATTTCCAATCAAGCTAATTACTCTTGGGACTGTATCATGCTTTAGTGACCTGGATAACCATTGTTTTAATTCAATAACCCCCAGAAATAAACTGTATTATGGGATTTGCGAAAATAGCGAATTATCATTAATTTGGAAGATTGAAAGCTGGATATGGATTGTGAGGAAAATATGATTTACTTTTTAAATATGGACATACACGTAGGACCTGGAACTTGGAAATGTTGATTGACCCGTCACCTAACCACTCGACCACCACACCGCTAGCAATATTTTCAACACTATTTGATAATGCTGTATTATCACTCGGCAACAAACAATATTAACACTGCAAAATGTCTGTTACCAAATTTCACGAGAAAGCTAAACATTTTAAAATCAAGGCTTGCGCGTACGCCTTATTAATCTAGCTTAGGCCTAATTACCCTTTAGCAATGATATTTAATGGGAGACTTAAGAAATTTATCGCCCAGAGGAAATAAATGGATTTATGCCGAGTGTGACATGCTTAGTTAGTTATTTCCCATGTTGCAGTTTGGGCATTCCTGACATCCGGGATTTTCTCTAAGTCATAAACCATTTGTGCAAGCTAGGCGGAAGCTGATTCAACAGAGTCAAATCAATTTTCCCTCCCCACCCTTCCTATTTTTACTTTCTTGTGGGTGGCGTGTGTCCCCTCACCTTTGCTGGGATCGTGTCTTCTATATTTGGGTATTTCCTAGGTCACCATGCTGATTTTCAATAAACGGCCTAGCCCATCAGGGCTTGGCCAAATATCTCAAACATATGTGGTATCATTTGTGTCCCACCAAACGGAGCTCGCCCAGAGAAATGCTTTGCCAGCAATATCCATCAGACTGTATGGAACATGAAGCGTGAATAAAAACATTTTTTTAAAGAGCGCAATGTCTTGATCTTCAGTGGTAAAGCGGAAAGAAGAAGTTCCCATAGAGTTGAAAATCCGGGTTCCAATCCAATCCACTGATATGATTTTATTTTCCTTCTTTTCTCTGCTACCACAAGTCCTGGGGTATAGTTTCCTAAATGGACGATAATGGTAAATTCAAAGCAAATTACGAATTAACGATAATTGTTAATTTGGAGAAGAGATGGCGTTGTTTTCTTGCGGTTAATTTTTGGATCCATTCCCTGCGCGGTCAGAAAACTGCCTGCAGTTTGTCCACGATGAAGCCAGGATAGAGAATGTGTTCGATACCGGCTTGACTTCACAACCTACTTTCATCGCAATTCTCAATGAGCGATCCCTTTGAAATAATTGTTTCACAATTAAGTGAAGTACGATCATCCGAGTGGATGTCGTCCTGAGAGGAACTGTTTTAGTCATTGTCACCCTAAACTAAGGACTACACTCACCCGAACGATCGTACTTCACCTAATTATGATATAACTCCTGGGTTTAAACCCATTACGAAAGAATAGTTTGTCAACTCAGTATCAAACCGGCCCTTTCCCGAAGTTCAACAGCTGCTTTTTCCAACTTCTAAGGCTCTATAAAAATCGACTTCCAAGGAAACAATTTATAAATCAAATATGTTTTGGACAGTTCTTTAGAATGACAGTCGCCAAAAGTTTCTCGTCATTGTTATCATACAGTTTTCTGCGCCACGGAATTTCAATTCCCGTTCATCATTAAAGAAAGTGCCTTGAACCATTTCTGTACTAGAAGGAGGGTAAAGGCAAACTATGGGTGTGTTATATATTAGCGGTCAACTTAAAATCAACTCAATTTTTATTAATAACTGACTAACGGCTGCCATTAGTTAAAGGGGAAACTCCACTGAAACACAAACT
>NC_090890.1:35433898-35436398 GCF_036669925.1 Montipora capricornis | reverse complement strand
TTCGGGTGGCTAAACCAACCTTCTTCAGGTACAATGAGATTTTACATTGAATTGCTTCTTTGTACATATAATTATATAGTAAATGGATGTTGACGTAATACTGGAAGAATATGATAAAGTATGGTAGTTACAACAAATTGGAATTCAAATTCTAAGAGTAACGGAAAAATAACGAAATTGACTGTAAATAATAAACTGAAATTTAATACGTTTCTTCTTGGATATTAAGACCGTTGGGATCAATTATCCTGCGTTTTGAAATTAAGAAAAGCTTCCCTGGCCTTACGGATCGAGTCTCTGTTGGAAAATATTTTTTCGATAGGAATTAATTGCATGTCCTTAGAAATGTTGTCGAGAGAGGAGAGGAAATGTTCTGCGACTGTAGTAGTTTTGGATTTGGTATTAGCGTTATCTACAGTGCGGCGGTGTTGAAAACGGTCTTTTAAACGTCGTTAAGTTTTTCCTATGTACTGTAGATGGCATCTGTTACATTGAATCATATACATAAACAGAATGTATACTGACGACCTCATTGACGAGAAGACAAAACAATACCTAATACAACCTAACGTAAAACCAGGACGTTTTTACATCCTTCCCAAAGTACACAAGCCCGGTAACCCAGTAAGCCCCACTGTTTCATCCAATAGTCATCCCACTGAACACATATCCCATTTTGTTGACCACCATCTTCAACCTCTTGTCCACAAGCTACCATCTTATGTTAAAGACACTTATGATTTTCTCAATAAACTCCTTACCATTGGCAAATTACCCTCTAATTCATTATTAGTAACACTTGACGTCTCATCTTTATACACCAATATTCCACATAATGAAGGTACGGAATGCTTGTGATATTTTTTTACGCACTGATCCTCACAACACCATCATCCCTACTGGCACTATTTGCGACCTCATCCGCGTAATTCTCACCATGAATAATTTCACTTTCACCTCTTTTCCCTACTTTCCCAACCGCGAGAAAACCGCGGTAAATCTGCCATCGCCAAAAAAATGTTATTTTTCTCAAAAAATGTTTAAAGTTAGGGGGAACAAATACATCATTTTAAAGCTAAGAAAATAAGCTTTCCAACAGCATATAACTTATTTACAGACAACTGAAATCTTTTGTAAAAGCGAAAGTTGAACGAAAAAATTTAACAAAAATAACACAAAAATATATTTTCCAGGCAAAATTTGCTCATTTTAGCGTTGATTAAGAATTTTGGATGCAAAACTAAAATTTTCTTCAATTTGACCGAAAACTGATGAGGCACGAATATTTTTGGATTTTTTGGAATAATCGGATTAGCGATCAATGCGTAATGTGATAAGGTGATGACAGTGTCAAATTTGCGACCCGTTGCTAACGGCAACGGAAGCGATCGCATTAAGATAACTGACCTCTGTTTGCCAAAAAAACACCCAAATAACCGATTTTTCGACGGAAAATTCATCCCAGAGGATGAAACTATTTACTGGACATGTAATAAAGGTAAATATGTGCGAGCGAAAGCGAAAACAAGCGAATATTTTGAGGGAAAACGCAATTCTGTGAGATCAAAGGACATGTGCACAAGACACGCAGTTGTATCGCTAAGTAAATAATCTTACCTTTTCACCGATTTTAACGCTTGAAATCCCATCCAATGAACCAGAAATCCTTTTCTTAATCTATTCCGAAGCCTTTAGAGTAATTTTTTGGCTGAAAAACTTTAGAAAAACCGCTTCGCGAGAGCTCCGCGATCGATTGAAAATTTGGTCATTGCATCTGCTCAAATTGCCTGAATTAGAATGGACGTCATGTAGGCGCAATGAAAGCTAGAAAGCCGAGATTTTCGGGAGAAACTGGGGCTATATCTCCCCAGTAAACACGCCAAATTTCAACGCGATCGATGAAAAAGACGCTGCCCTACGAATCCTACAAGAATGAATCCTGAAGTAACCATTTTCGGGGAGGATTAAGAAAAAGAGTTTAATGATAGCAGAAACCCATAAGAGTTGAAACCTGTAACGCGCGTTCACAGCTTCCGAATATTCAGTGCAAACTGATTGGTTGAATGTTTCAGTGCTAAGTACCATATTTGAAAACCCCTCGCTCTTGTTGTTCCAAATATGGTACTTAGCACATTGAATAGTCAGAAGCTTGTTTCACAGCACACAAGGGGCCGTTACACGTTTCAACCCTTATGGGTTTCTGATGATAGCCAATACCTTCAAATAGACCGCACAGTTATGGGCACTAAAATAGCCCACTCTTTTGCTAACCTTTTCCTTGGGTATTTCGAAAAAAATGCTTTAAGGACGCCTCATTTCAACTCCATACTTGGTTGAGATACATCGATGACATTTTTATGATCTGGACTGAAAGTCCCGAAAACCTAAAACTTTGCATCGACTATATCTCAATAGCATTAACCCTACCATAATATTCACCAGCTCACACTCTCCGACCGATGTTGCTTTCCTTAACGTTAACGTTTCACTTACTAGGGAC
>NC_090890.1:35378898-35421398 GCF_036669925.1 Montipora capricornis | reverse complement strand
TCTGTTAGCTTTATTGGGTACTTCTCTTATAATACATAATATACGCACGAAACGACGAAAAGCAAATAAATAAGAAAAAAAAGTAAGAAAGAAGCAAAAGCCAAAAGAATTGGACCTAAATTAAAATGAAATAAATACCCAAACATTCGCTTCAAAAAAATTAAGAGTGGCATGGGAACGTAGGGACTCTCGTGCACGTGCAGGGGTAATTGATTTCATTGAATTTGTGGACAAAACGTTAAAACGGCAGCAGGCGAGGGAAAACTTGTTGGGGGTGCTAGCTTACCAACATAGTTCCATAGTTTAAAGGAAACCTCCATTAAAACAGAAAAATAACCTTAAACTACAGAATATAATGTTTACAATGAAAGGGTTTGTATCCGAATGAAATGAATTTCAAAAACGCTTGCTTTGGCTTTCAAATTTCCCGGGCGCCGCCATCTTGAATAATTGTGACATGCGTGGTTGCCCTATTGTTCTGACACAACGAGCGTTTGTTTTGAAACAATTATTCGAGATGACCGATCGCGATCTAGAGAAAGTGGAAGTAAGTCTAGCATGGCTGTGTGACGTCACCAAAAAATTTCTTGTAGTGCACTGGGAAACAGTTTCAGGATTTTAACACGATGAGAACGAAGGCGAGAAGGAACGCACAATACACTGAACTTGCTGTTATCCGAACTATTCCTTTTTTATCGGCTAGTTGTCAGAGATTGTCCACGCCCCATACTCCAGCTGAGAAACTTAAACTGGTATTTAATTCAGCTATGACAAGCCTTGAGATAAAATGACATTATGATCATGTCATAATGTTTGTTTTTATTTCATTCAAAATGGTTTAGTTGATATATTTATTCGCTTACGTTGTCATTGCAAGACGGGCCACCAGTATTGGTATCCCCCGCTGCAAAACTCTTATACGAAAGTGACATGAAAAATAGCGTCAGCAAGATCCAAGACATTTTGATGAGAATAGAGGTTATTTCTGCTGTCTGATATTCTGTGAGAAAAGAGAAAATTGACGTAAGATCCAAATAGACTTTTTGCATTACCCGCATCTGCAATGGTTGCGATAACTTCAATTTTCCCATGTTTTTTTTCCCTTTGAGAGCATAGCGATATAGTGTTAAGTGAAAAAAAAAAAAAAAAAAAAAAAGGAAATGCTTTGTTTATTGTGGAAGTGCACTTGGCCATCAAGCTGTTCACAGACATACCATTTAATAACCTTGAACAGAAACAAGATTAACAACCCCAAATGGCAGGAGGCTATAGGTATCCATCCCCGCCCAAACTCAAACTTGTTGTTTTTAAGCCCAAACCATAAGTAGACCTTCATGTACCGGACCAAAGTGGTAGGAGACAAAAGAACCAATTCAATGTTATTCTGATTAGGCGTTGTTGATTAGGTATTGTTATGTTCTCTTTGTTCTTTAGTTTATTCCATTTGGCAATTCAAACATTCAATTCGGCAATTCAGACATTCAATACGTCATTGTTTGTCTGAATTTAACAACTGCGAGTTTAAATTGCAAGAGAGAATGCTTGAATTGAAGGATTGGACTTAAGAACAACAAGTTTGAATTTTGGTGGGGATGGATACCCATAGGAGGCAATCAGTAGACTATTTACAAGGCGTGGTAGAGTTGAACCTGGAACAACCGGAAACAAATCCATACAAGAGGTTAATTAGAACGGGATTTCAACCCGAGGCAGCCGCATGCAAACTCGACGCCCTAACCACTGGACCACGCAACCTCCGCTAAATGGAATAATATACAGAATTTTTTTTTCAACTTTCATTTCATGTCCATTCCATAATTCAATAACACGCAAGTATTCTTGAAATCATTTCAGCATTCACCTGCTATGTAACTTGAACTTGCAACTGACCAGATCCTAGCTGGTTGAGGATATTTCAGTTGGCAGAGAAAGTCTAGCACAAAATTACGGTAATGGGATCGAATCCACATTCAAGGCCTGGATGCATTTTTTTCAAGCTTGCTTGCAACTGCTTTTGGTTCTGATCTAACATTAACAAGACGCCTATAAGGGCGTATCCGTGGGATGCGCAAAAACAGTTAACACAAATTGTCCAGTTACAGTGAACTTCAGCTAAGGGTAAGCTTCGGAGACTGATGGCGAGAGATTACCAGAAAGATAAATCTGTAATTTAATTTGAAGTTGTTTGTTGTAAAAACTCTTATTACTAATGTTACGAAATTTGTGAATGCAAATAACGAAGCCCTTTTGGGGGTTATCAGGATACGGGATATTTAGGTAACAAATTATAGGGGTACGGGATATTTGGGGGGGGGGGGAGAATTGACGAGATACGGGATATTTTAACAAAAAGGCACGCAGGCACTCATTGCGTACGTGTCGTAGTCCAATAACTTGACAGTGTTTTTTTCCATAACTGTCAACTGAGCTAAGTTTTGAGATTCAAGTTGTCTTTGCGTAATATGTAGCTCTAATAAAGGGTTTATAGTCTTTCCGAAAGTGCAATTTATTTATCCAAGGGCACGCTGCAATGTGCATTTTACACTTAAAGGGGCTAGGTCACGCTATTTTAGGCATTTTCAGCACTGATCGAATGGTCATAGAATTAACTAAAATATCAAAATAACTGTTCAAAACTATAGAAGAATTCTAACAAAACACAGAGAAGCCATGAAGGGACATGGATGGACAAAACTGGAGAGGATTGAAATGGATTAAGTTTGGGTAAATTTTAAAAACGTCGGCCCACCTTTTTTCAAATTTATATCAGTCTATATCAAAATGTCATTTACAAAGCTTGAAAATCATTCTCAGTTGTTATGTGGCCGTGATTTTGCAAATGAAAGACTCTTGATCTGCCAATATGACGTTTAGAGCTCATAATTAACAAAATTAAACAAAATTACCTAAAATAGCGTGACCTAGCCCCTTTAAGAAGTCATGACTTTCAGTTGCGAGTTCAAGTTGTATCCCGAAAGAGATCGATGAAATGATTTTGAGAATAATGTGAAATGTTATATATTTGAACTGCGGAAGGAACAACAAATGAAGGAAGATCTTCACAGTTAACTAGTGAAAACCTTAAACAGTTGCAAGTAAGCTTGAAAAATCCAGGCCTTGAACGGGATTCGATCCCATGACCGAGTTAATGCGCTGTACTTGCTCTTTTAACTGAAATATGCTGCAAGCTGGTCAATTGCATCATCACAGGGTTTGGCTTGCTTCTGCATGCATACGCTGCATTTTCATCTGAGCGTGTGACCAGCCTTAAAGATTTCTAGTGAAATATTGATCATCGCAGCAAAAGAAGTTAAAGCCTGAAAAGTTCACGCTTGAATGGGATTCGAACCCGACCTGTGCGATACTAGAGCAGTACTCTACCAGTTGAGCTATCAAGCCATCTGGGAGGTGGTCATTATCTGAGTTCATATTGAGCCTGTATATGATACAGCTATGAAGAAAGCTTTAAGTTAATATACCAAAAAAAAAAAATTTCTTCTGGCTTATACTGTTAAGGACAGTGCCTACCACTGTTATTGCGCATACGTTCTGCGCATCTCGAGATACTCGGGTTTCCTACCGGTGATGCTCACTAATACAGGGATATTTTCGCGCGGTTTAAAACTATCCGGAGAAAGTAGATCTTAGTTAGTAGTCTTGTTATCCAGAAAGAAAATTGGGGGTAACCATGCGTTTTTGAGAGATAGTTAAGCTTCAATTTGAGAAAGAACGACATACATTGCTTTGTATTTTAAAGCTTTTTGCAAATATTATTCATGAATTATCTTGGAAAAATACGTGGTTACCCCCAAATTTCGTTTTGGATTTCGATGGCACTTGCTAAGATCTTCATTTCCTGCATAATCATAAATCGGGGCAAAAATACCTTTTAATTAATAGGCGCCGTCCTTAATTAGCCTATCAAAGGCTTTCAAAGGAGTGTTTATTTTTTTAATCTTACAAGTAAGCTATATATATTGAAAGACGTATGGAGGAAGAAATTTCGCAATCTCTCGCCAGCAATGAAAGAATACGATATTTTTCGACAGGAAGTCAGCTGACTTCAGGTGTAATCATTGATCGAGGAGTAAAAGCTCCTAAAGCACAACTTGACGTGAAAATGAATGCGAACTGGAGTAGATTTGCTGTGTGAACATCAAAGCACGCGCGGTGCTTGTGTTTGATCAGGTGTTACACACTAGCAGCGGGACACGGACACCACTTCTGTCTGACGTAATCGAAAACTTTTGCAGAGTTCTTAATCTGGCAGCAATGCGCATGCACCGTTTATTTTTAGGTTAATTTTATCAAGTGTCTGACTCTCACAAGAGTCTTGTCGGTTAGTCATAAGTCTTACATGTTTAATCAAGGTCCTTCGCTTTAGGAAAACGATAAATTGCAGTTTCGGTAGCCCACGAGAATTATCCTCGTGATACTTCACTTACGTTATGCAAACACTATCGATTCCTTGCTTCTGAAGGAAACGACAAGCAAGGCTGTTTCGAGAAAAAGACGATGTCATAACTGAGGTGGGTTAGAGCTCCGAAGGAACACTCAAAAACAAGAGATACAAAACGTCATACCTGAGACTACCCGTGAGTGTACGTTTCCTTAATTTTCTTACCTTCTCAATCAAACAAATCACTATAGAGAAAAAGACGATCTTATAACTGAGATGAGTTAGAGCTCCGTAGGAACACTCAAAAACAAGAGATACAAAACGTCATACCTGAGACTACCCGTGAGTGTACGTTTCCTTAATTTTCGTACCTTCTCAATCAAACAAATCACTGTAGAAGATCCGACGCTCACGAACAACTCAGAAGAGTGAGTGGGGTTCAGCCTTTCCTAGCATCAAAATAGATCAGTATGACTGAGTCCAATGGACTTTGGACAAGAAACATTCTTTGAGTATTTAACGAGTTCACGCCCCTGAGATCAAAGTCCCAGCGCCTACAAACAACAATTCATAAAAGTCAGTTGAGTTCAGCGAGTCTCATAGCATAAAAATAGATCAGTATGAAGAAACAAGGATGGACTTTGGACAAGAAACATTCATAACAAGTTAACACTCTTGACACGGAAGTAAATGTACTACGAAAAACAAAGGGAAATACCAAACTTCACGCCTACTGCGCTCTGTAGGCACATAATTTTGACAACGATATACCAGAGGTGGTGCAAAATGAACTCTTGTGTTTCCCGTTGGAATGGATTTACAAAAAAAAAAACAATCCTCTTTTTGGCAAATTAAAAGTAGTTAGTGGGCGATATGTGGCATTGTAAAGTCCAAGCTACATAGAAAAATAGACGCTGTAAATCCCGGAAAAGCTGTAAGAAGATGAAAGAAAAGTTCGCGGCAATGGATAATTTTCATTTTAAATTTTCTTTGAGAATGAGAAATGACGAAAGTTGATCCTATTTCAAAAACCAGAATACGAGACCGAGGTCACTTTCGAGATACTTATCCACCTAGTGGAACAAGTTCGCGATTCTCAGCTCATATATTTTCCATTCTTGATCAAAAATAAGACACAAACAGCAGTGATAAACATATTGAACTTTTTCATTTTGATAATGACTTGACGTTTCGTATGTTGTTACTTTTGAAAATGTATGTAGAGCACATACGAAACGTCAAGTCATTATCAAAATGAAAAAGTTCAATATGTTTATCACTGCTGTTTGTGTCTTATTTTTGATCAAACTACGATGGCCCAAGAACAAAAGTATTTTCCATTCTTGTTCCCAGATGCTATCGTTTCTCTTAGGCGGCGAGGCCTTCGCACGAGAAAGAAAACGATGGGATCTGGGAACGAAAATTATCCATTCTCTACCTCTGAATTAACGGTTATCGTTAGTTCGTTATTTGCTCAGAATTTACTATAAACTACTGTCCTATTCACATAATGCAATATGTTTTTTGGGGGGAGGGGGAGGGGGTTTACATAAAAGCAATACAAGTTGATTACTCTTGGGATTGTATCATGCTTCAGTGAAATGGATATTCATTGTTTTAATTCAAATAACCCCCCAAAATGAACTGCATTATGGGATTTGCGAAAATAGCGAATTAGCGTTAATTTAGAAGATTGAAAGCTGATCAGAATATGGATTATGGGAAATGATTATTTCATTTTTAAAAGACAACCCAAGCGTATGGATATAGGACTCAAACCTGGAATTTTTGAATGACATGTCACCTAACGATTTGACCACCACACCACCAGCTGCTCAGAAACAATATTTTAAACACTATTTGATAATGCTGTATTATCATTAGGCAACAAACAATATTAAACACTGCAAAAGGTCTATTACCAAATTTCACGACAAAGCTAAACATTTTAAAATCAAAACTTACGCCTAACGCCTAATTAATCTAGCTTAGGCCTAATTACTCTTCAGCAATGATATTCTACGGGAGACTTCAATAAATAGTTTTTTTAAAAGCGCGGTGTCTTGATCTTCAGTGTTGAAGCGGAAGGAAGCAGTTCTCATTGAGTTGAAACTCCTGGTTCAGATCCAATCCACGGATATGATTTTGTTTTCCTTATTTTCTCTTCTACGACAAGTCCTGGGGTAGAGTGTCCTAAATGGATGATAATAGTAAATTCAAAGAAAATTAGGAATTAAAGATAATCGTTAATTTTGGGAAGAGATCATCAATAAGGAGGGGAGCCGAGCAATGATTCAGCCGAGTATTCAGCACCGTTAAAAGTGAAGTATCAGCGTTTACAGCATTTCGTGCAGCCTTAAAGTCGCAAAGTATATACCAGCTCAGGCCATATGAAGAGCTGTATCAAAGACTTTCTTGGTAAACAAGCAATCCTGTGGAATAAAATCAATTGTATTATAAATGTATGAGCGGCCATAAAAGTAAAGACACTTTAACGTTTCTAAGGAGATAATTTCAACATCCCAGAAGTCGAGAGTGGATCGTCATCATCGTCGTCGTTGTTGTCGTCGTAGAGACCTTTAAATCGGAAGATGAGGACGACTAGGCCTAGGAGTACGAGTTTTCCCTATTGAACATGCGCATAAATATTAGAAATATTACAACTTTGGCAGCTTTTAGGACAATGATACGTAAAAAGGATATAACATCAATTCTTGAAGGATGTGGGAGGGAATGCCGCTTATGCTCAGGTTAACTGGACGTACGCATATTTACTTAGTTATCTTAGCGTCCGAGCTCATATATGCATTGAGTTTTACATTTTAATATACTATTAGTTCTATTGTGTAAAGGTGTATTTAGCTTGAATAGTGTTGATTTCCGGTTTTTTATATGTTTTATAGTAGTAATTAGTCTAATTTGATGATGTAATTTGTTTTAAAGGTGTTGCCAATTAGTGCCTTGTGGCGCTAGAACGATTAGACACGTTAATAAAGGTTATGCATGTATATGTATCTATAAAGTTTAGAGGCCGATAATTTTCCAAGTGCGCTGCTCATACTTGTAGTCGTCCTCGTTCTCCGATCTAAGGGACCCTAATGTCATTATCATTATCATTCGAACAGTTTTCAATTGAGTGTCGAAAGTAATTAGCGAATTGCTTTGGTTTTGCATTGCTTCACTCAGTGATTGGTTCAAAGTTCTCGCCCCACTTTTTCAACCAATCAGAAGTGAAACCAAAACCAATCGTGGCTTGTGCGTGCATATTTTCCCGGGCTTTGTATCGGTTACGTGTAATTACGTCGAGTTTTGATTGGTTTACTGGATTGCCTCCGTCCTTTTTGATTGGCCAAAGTAATTACTTTGGTTTTGGTTTTACAAAACTCGCTCTATTGATGTCACTAAGTTAACGAAAAAAGACCTCCCAGAAAAGATAAATATAAGGGATACAAAATGAACATTACAATGTGAGTTTTAGCAAAAGTGATCCGTTTAAATTTTAAGCCAGCTGTAAAATGCTTCTTTTTTTTACCTCGTTTTCCTTTCCTTCTGTGGCAAACAGAACTTGAAATGAAGAAATCAAAGTCTTCTTCAGCTGATTAACACATCCGTTTACTTCTCGAAAAATGTCCTCTTTCTGGAAACGATTTACATTTGTGTTTTGCACATTGAAAGTTTCTCGAGCCGTGACTGTTTACCAATGATATGAACCTGTCGTCTCTGTCATCAAAAAGGCAATCTGTTGCTCACCTTAATCAGGCCATTATCTTTGCCATCGTTTACGTTCAAGGCGCACTCCTTCCAGTTCTTAATAGCCATCACACTTGAAGCTGTACTTGCCCTAGTCTCTCCTCTCTCTCCTTTTTGACCGGGAAGATCCTTGACGCCACGTTATCTCTTCGCGCCATCCAGGATCCATTACCCCAGGCAACACGTTCTCACCCATGAATTCGCGATTATCCTGAATTGCTAAGTTGATTTGAATTCAGGACTTTTGCTAGCAGAGAGGATAAGGAAATAATATATCATATCCGAGGATTGGATTTGAACTCTATAAGCGTTTTTTTCTGCTTTACCACTGAAGATCAAGACACCGCCTTTCTAAAAAAGATAAAACTATCATAGAATATCGCTGCTGAAGAGTAATTAGGCCTAAGCTAGATTAATAATTTAGGGCTGAGCTTTGATTCTAAATTGTTTAGTTTTGTCGTGAAGTTTGGAAACCGATCTTTTGTAGTGTTTAATGTTTTTGGCGAATAATAATACAGCACTTTCAAAAAGTGTTTAAAATCATTGTTCCTGAGCAGCTAGCGGTGTGGTGGTCTAGTGGTTAGGTGACGGGTTAATACACATGCCCAGGTTCGAGTCCTATGTCCATTTACTTAGGTTGTCTTCATTTTCAAACAATATATGACCGTTTCCCATAAGCCATATCAAGCTTTCAGTCTTCTAAATTCACGATAATAGGGAATAACCGATTCAGGATAATCACGAATTCAATGGCGAGAACGGGTTGCCCCAGGAGATCCCTGGGTTACCAGGTTGTCCTTGGTCTTCTTGGCCCCTTCAAAGAAATCTCTTCCGTCACGGCCTGGTAACCCAGGGCATCCAGGCCTTCCATGCATTTTTTTGAGTGCACATAGTTTATGTAATTATACTGAGTACCGCTTTGTAGTCAGTAGTTTGGAGAAAGGTGTTTGGTAGGCAAAGCCACTACGTTTTTCATTAAGAATGTTTTAACTGGTATGACAGAAAAGAGGTCCTCTTTATGTACACACAAAAGACTTTTACACAGGTTTAATTTACTTTTTCTTGACACTATATAGTTAATACCAGCCGAAACTTTACAGCTGCTCTTGTACAATTTTAAATTACTTTTGCCACTAGCCCGCGTAACTTGTTATGTATTTGGCGGTGCTTTAAGCCCATCCCTCTTCCTTATCAATGCTACTTTGTTCATTGGTTGTTATGTCACAGCCTTCTAGCTAATCTGAGTGTAAAAGTAGCCTTTAAGTATTGCAACATATATTCCGTATTATTTAATACGCAACTCTATTTTGTGGTATACCAGGCCAACTCAGAAGAAAGCTTTCTAAAAGTGAACATTTTCTGAATAGGAGCTGGCTCTAACAAAGACGTGTAAAAATAATAACGTTACGCAGTTGCATTTCGCTTGGCAGGTGACATTTGGCATGTGATTGACACATTATTGACAGGCCAACCTTAGAAGATATAAAAAGAGCTGTGTACCTAAAGAAAAGGGAGTTAACTGAACGAGAAGTATCTGTAAAAGTCGACCCGAGAACACTAAATATTAAAGAGAACAAAACAAAATTGTTGAGGTGTCTTTCGTTTTCCAAGATTACCTTTCAACAGTGAAGAGTTCTCGAAATATCGGTGACATACTGAAATAATGATAGAAAGCTCAAATAAGCAAGGACGACGACTACGAGAACACAGCGAAACAATAATGTTAATGAGCAAAAACAATGGCTCTACTTACCCTGCAAGTGCCTTTTACATTTTCAGTGGTATATTCCTTTGCGCTTGTCGTCCTGGGAAAGATTGCTCGAAGCCAGGTTAGTGCTAACTTTTGGATACGAGGTATCAAAACCTATAGGTTTCCATGGTATTTAACGCTGGTTAGCGCCAACCATGCTTCGACCAACCCGGGCCGGGCAAGAATGACATCCAGGTGAAATTACCATATTTAAGGGTACGAGGTGAAACACCTGTCGATAATTTTAACTTTCAATTTTCTCTCCAAGGCACAAACATCCACACCGTTCATGCCAATGTTACTACTGGAATGTTCAAACACACTTTTTATGCCTAACTACTTGAAATAATCCGACATTATTTCAGACCCGAAAAAGGAAGATTTCACTGACACCAACAACTACAGAGCAATCTCTCTAACATTGCTGGTTACTAAAACCCTGAAAAGGAAGATTCTCATTGGCGTTCAACCTGAGATTGAGAAAGTACTAATGTTAAGGAAGATCTTAGAGGGAGCCAGAACCTTCCTGCTGTCATGGTCTTTATTGATTTCAGGAAGGCCTTTGATTCTGTGGACAGAATTGAAAGTGCCTCATGAAGATTCTACAGGCCTATGGAATTTCTCAGAAGATTGTGGACCTCGACTCTCTACTCTACACGTCCTCACTGCAGATGGAAAGACAGATTTTTTTCGAGATCGTTTGCAGGAGTACTCCAAAGCGATACCTTTGCATTCTACCTTTTCATCATTAAGGTGGACTTCTGTATGCGTCTTGTGATGGAAAAGCACCTTGACTCAGAATTTATAGTCACACCAGCAAAGAGCAGGAGAGTTAATTAAGGTCCATAGAATTGCAGATGCAGAGTTTGCTGATGATATTGCCCTAGTGACAGACACCGTGAAGGCAGCAGAGGAGTTAATGAGAGGTTAAGGAGGTAGCGGTGAATGAGAGTAAGACTAATTTAAAGTACCTGATAGAGAACATTGATAGACCAGAAACAGTTACTAGCACCAGTCGTGAACCGATAGAGTTAGTTGAGGACTTTGTTTATCTTGGAGGGAAGATAAAAAACACCGTGAATGATGTTTTGAATAGGAAAAGAAAGACCTGGTCGGCATGTCACAACCTGGTAACAGTGTGGAAGTCAAACCTCCTGACCTTGAAGACCTGAAGATGCGTCTTTTTACAGACACGGTTAAATCTGTACTATTGCATTGTATGTATGGGTCTGAGACTTAGACACTGGCTAAACAACAGACAAAAATGGTGATGGATGTTACACAAGAATGCTTCGGATGGCTCTAAGTATCAATCAGTATGTTTTGAGGACGAGGAACTCAGAGTTCTATGGAAGCCTTCCAAAGGTCAGCTCCAAAGTTGCACAGATCTAGAGGAGAATGAGGCTAGATGGTCAAGCTCATCGTTATCCTTAACGCCCTTGTACTTTCTGAGCCCACACATGGACAAAAAAGCAGAGGGAGACCTAGATTAGCTTTTGTTGATAGCCTACGATTAGACACAGGGTTGACGGAGACGAAGGAGATAGCAGTGACCATGGCTGACAGAGACTGCTGGAGAGCACTTGTCCATGACTCCCTGGAATACTACCCACCTTTAACTATTACAGTAACTGGTAATAGTATTCAATAGGTAGTTTTCACGTTAAGTTATTGCCACCAAATTGGAGGACGAAAACAAAAGATCTCTCATTTTTAGCTCCTTTTGTTCGGCTACCAGCCTTTGTACGTTGCAGCATTGTTGTCTGTGTCTATAAAGATTGGTTGCAAACCATTTTCAGAATTACCCTAAAAAAATACACAAAAAATATGAAAGGGCTGCCTTTCACCAACTGATCGATCACTGAACATTTTGTATGCAACTCCTCTCTCTTTGACAACTCGTGAATGCCTTAATGTTCAATAACAGAAAAATCAATACCACGGAAGCAACGCTTGCCGGTATATATTTTTTTACCAATCTTTTTTGAGTTGTTGTTTTTTTTTCTTGCTGAGCTCTTTCAATGTTTTCAAACCATCAAAGATCATTCAGTGCTCACAATATATCAGAAGTGAGATAATGCTGACAAATTAATCAAGGAAAACGTTTTGAGCAAATGTACGTAGGTGGTGGCGATATGTAGCATTTTAAAGGTAACTTCAGCAAGTTCGTGGAATAGTAGACGCTGTAAATCCCGATGATCGATAGCCTCCGATAAAATTAAATTTAATCAATATATACATTGCATATCTTCCTATCACTTCAAATCTATCTTCTTTCCCTAAAACAGTTGTTATCATTTTGGAGTCCTGGTAGAAACGGCTTCTGCAATTAGCAGTTGGCAGTGGGGTGTAAGAAGATGAAATAAGGGTTCCAATGAATATTTTTCGTTCAAATTTTGTTTGAAAATGCGAAATGGGGAATCTTAATTGTATCCCAAAAATCAGGGAACGCCACCTAGTTAAGTTTCGAGATACGTGCTTGCTCACCAAATGGAGAGAGTGTTATTTCCGGTTTTCGCGATTTTGGGATCAATTCCCCGCGCGGTTAGAAGTCTCTTTGCTAAAGTTTGTTCAGTGCGAAGTAAGGAGGGAGACTGGGTTCAACACCGGCTTGACATAACAAGACTAAATACTTTCATCGCAATTTTGCAAAGAGATATCCCTTTGACTGAAATAAAGTGAAGTGACCCTTAAACGTAACAGTTGTCTCTTATAGATATCGGAAAAAATTCAGGTGGTTTCAATGGGATCCCGTTAATTACCGGTCTCAGTCTTTGGCCTCGGGGAATGACGAAACAGAATATCATATTCCCTTATTAAATCCCTGTGCGGGCAAGATGAATCAAATCGCGAGCTGTGATTGGCTACCTGAGCGGGCAAGATGGAGCTATACTGCCCGCTCGGGATTTCTCGCTTGGTCCAGCAAGATCAAAGATCACTTTTTTTTGGTGTTTTATCTCCTAAAATAAATCCTTTATCATGACCAAGCTTATTCGGTCAAGATGGCTGGATAATGGCCTCGTTCTTTTTTTGCATTTTTATGGACCTCGACCTCGTCTCGATCCATAAACACGCAAAAAAAACCTTGGCCAATATCCAGCCATCTTGACCTCACGCTTGGTCAATAACCAATATATACATGGGTCTCTTCCAATAATATTTTTTCAATGTTGCCCACAAATAGTTGGTGTGTTCACCTTGCTTTTAATACCTCTGTTTTTTTAAAGAAAGACACCTGGTTGGTCAGTTGTAATGATGTTGTGAAATAACAGACTTGGCGGCTTTGCTGTTCTGCATGATCTGAAAAAATGGCCGCTGTGGTAGGTATCACGTTTGCTGACGAATTCGAAAAGTTTGACTTTGAAAAGAGTGGGAAAAGTCCCATTCTCTCTTGACAACACATCGTGAAGAAGAATGTAGAAAAACATATAGAGGACTGACAAGGTAATAAGCATTGTACTCAGAGGCAGGTATTGGTCTCGTTGAAACTTTTATTTCCAATCAGCAGAATGTTTATTACAATCAAAAGAAGCCCCAATAAACAAAAGTCGCCATTATCCAAATTGTGTATACTTAATTGTACATTTCAAAGGTTTATGTCTCTTTAAAGTGCTTTTTCCGGACTGAAGATTACATTTTGTTATCTAAGCTTGAGGTTTAGGAACTTCCTCTACAAAGATCCGGGACACTGCATTCCAACCGGTGTAGGCATCAGCATTTCCATATCCAGCACAATTGCCGACCCAGAATCCCACTCGCACCTTTCCCTTGTGAATGTTGTTGCAGTGCCCTTCAATATGGCGGACGCGATGAGGACTTTGACCCGCCAAAGCTAAGTACACAACACCATCAATAGGGAGGGGAGCCGAGCATTCAGCACCGTTGAAAGTGAAGTACCAGCGTTTACAGCAACTCTTGCAGCTTGCAACTCGAAAACCACCAGTCCAGGCCACATGAAGAGCTGTATCAGAGAAGTTCTTGGTGAACACGCAATCCTGTGTAATAAAAATCGACTTATATTAAATGTATGAGAGGCCATAAAAGTAGGTGATTTAGCTCCCAGAAGTCAGTAATAGATACTAGATCACCATACTATTATTTTTAATTATCATTCGATTATGACTATCAGTTGCACTTTAACAAGTTGATGTCAGTTTTTCATGCGTCTGTCCTGTTATTGATCATAACATTGTCAAAGTAGCTGTGGATCCACGATGCGATAGCCGAGTGGATCCGCAGACTACTCAGTTGACAATGTTATGACGAAATTCATTGTCAATAACAGGACAGACGCATGAAAAACTGACATCAATTTGTTTTTTACAATAACAAAAAGGAAGAGGGGTCAAAATTAAGTGAAAACACGAGAAGAACGCGAGACAAAAATGCGGAAACTTCAATTTCATGCAATCTCTCGTCAATATCGCATAAATTATAAATTTATGTGTCTGTCCGCTTATTGACAATAAAAATTAGTTAATGAGCGCGCGAGAATTTTGCAGTAATTGTAAAAAAAATAATTATGCAAATTAATAAGAAAAATAAATCCAGAAAAGATAAAATAAGGGATCACTAAATGAACCTTGAAGTGTAAGTTTTTCCTTCTAAATTTCAGGCAAAGTGAATCAAAGATTTTACCTCGAATTGTTTTCCTTTTTTTTTTCTGTAGTAAATATTCAGCTCTTAAATCAATCCATTTTTTTTATTTAATAGAAGAAATTAATATCTACTAAGCAGATTAATTTATCTGTTTACTTCACGAGAAATGACCTCTTCCAGGAAATGACGTGCACATGTGTTTCGCTTTCTTCAGCAACTGTTTACCAACGATATAAACATGTCTTCTCTGTTGCCAAAAAGATAATCTGTTGCTCACCTTAATCAGGCCATGATCTTTGCCATCGTTAATGTTTTTCCAGGCGCACTCCTTCCAGTTCTTAAAAGCTATCACACCTGGAGCTCCACTTGCCCCACTCTCTCCTCGCTCTCCTTTTTGGCCGGGAGGGCCCTGGACACCGCGTTCACCCTTTGCGCCATCCTTTCCATTCGCACCAGCAGGACCCACTACCCCACGAGGTCCCTGGGGTCCAGCCTTACCGGGTTGTCCTTGGTCTCCTTTGGCCCCTTCACGACCATCTCTTCCGTCACGGCCTGGTAACCCAGGTGACCCAGGCTTTCCATGCATTCCTGGAATGCCTCCATAGAAAAGGGAAGCAGGCTGTTCGTTTAAAAGAAAAAAAAAAGGAAGAAATAAATTCCCTGATTATTCACAGTTAAGGCTAATCTAATTTCTAATCATGCAAAACGAGTGACACCTCCTCTTCACACTTACTGACAACCCACGCCCCACAGCGTCCCTTTCACCCTCCTCTCCCCATGGAAAACCTCTTTTGTTTTGAGGTGACTCGTTAATTTTTATCAATGTATCCCTAATTGAGAAAAAAAGTCATTTAGTTTGGTATACTGAACAAGCGGGTTACTTTTTTCTCACCGCATTGATGGGTTGTTGGCTGCTCTTGTTGTTCGCTGCAGCAAAGTAACTCAGGATCGCAAACACAAGTGAAAACATCAAGCCCGGGGTTGAATTACTTCGAAAATGAACCATTTCGTTTCGCTGGGATCTGTAACGAACACAATAAAGTAACAAAAATTGGTAACTTTTTTCCATGAAATATAGGTGAGGACCTTAATAAGTTAAAATTAAATGCAAAGCTTTTGCTTTTCATTTAGATATTTCCACACCCCAGCGCGCAGTGTTAATCAACTCTGCTTTTTGTTTCGCTAAACATTAAGGCAAAAAATAATCGGTTGTCTATCAAAACACGGAATAGTTGCATCTGGATTTTTTACCTTAGTTAGTTATCTCCGCCATTTATAATTCCAGAAATTTGCGCTTTTTTTTAATTAACCGAGCTACTGGTATAATCTCTTACTTCAGGGACAATGCGATCAAATTGTTTTACATAAAAAGAGAAAAATACTGGCGTACATTAGATGAACTTGTTTGACCAAAGTTTTCATCTAAATTAATCTGCCAGAACAATATTTACAGAAATGTTTAGCTTCGTCTTTCTCCCAGCCGAGAAAAAGACGCTAAAAACCTTATTACTTTTACCGCCGTGGAATGAGAAAATGGGGGAGAAGACCATACCTGAATTCGCAAAGGAAACTCGCTTTGTGTTTGTTCAAGTTCCTGCGTAACAATTCCAAAGTCAGGAGTTGATAACAACATTTGTTGCAGAACGAATTTTATAATCTCTTCTGTTGACTTATCTTGTCACTTTTTCAAGTCCGCTAAATCATTAGTTGATAGAATATTAATAGTTATGCGTTACCATCAACGGAATTGTTGCAGCTGTCAAACAAAATGTTACATTTCATTCCTGTTTCTTTTGTTTGCATAATAGCTAAAGAATATTCCCCCTTCCTGTTATCATTTATCTCACTTTACTCACTAACTGCAATAAAGTTTCGACTACTTGCTTTTCCCCGTTGATTCATGGCCCTAGCTCATATCAGCGGAAAAAATCTCGGTCCGTTACTAACAATACAGACCTCGAATTCGGTTAGTACGACTGAGATATGTATTCTTCATGTATTCTCATCGATTGAGGCATAGTCGCATACTATATGGGTAAAAGTGGGGAAACTGGTATACACGGGTAACCTTACTTTGATTTAACCAATGGCAACTTGATTATTTTAGCTCTCAGAAATTGATAGTATCCTCTTCCCGTCCAACTATTAATTTCCTACCTTGAATTTGTTAGCTGAACTTTTAGTGCGAAAAATTGCAAAAATAAACCTACTGAAACGTACTAAGTTTCTCTTACCGAGAGCTAAATTGGCAAATCACTGACCTACGTCTTCAATAAGTGACTGATGTCAGAAAGGACTGTATTTTCTCTCCTGCGAATCGTTTAGAAAACATTTCAGGTAGGAATCTTCAATGTTTTTGGCAACGAAAATTCTCGACAGTTTGGCCGCTACTGAACGAATATTTATCTCTCAGCGTCTTGTTGAATGCACATTCTGAATTTATAAGTACAGGCTTGAAGTGCTCGCACTAGATTCGTATGCCTTCACTTTCATTGCTCCGAAAGAGGTTGAAATGTTACAGAGAAATCAATAAACTTAATGACCATATCCGATCAAAAAAGGTGGCACCTAATAACTAACTTCCCATATTGGCCGCTTTACCTCGTCAGTCGACAAACGAGTCGAGGCAGTTAAGTGAACGAGATACCAAATTAGCGGATTTTAACTATTGCTACTGAGAACTTGTGATCACTCACCGTCTATCTTTTTCTCTTACTCTTGTTTTTGGACAGTCTAATCCGCGTCCTACGACCTGGACAGTGCTACATTCTTTTCAAATTTGTAAATTTCTTGATCGCTTTGTAATCTTCACACATTTTTTTTCCGAATTTAATTTGTGTCACCTTTCATTTCGCTTTCACCCATTGAAGGCTGTAGGTCCTGGCAGTCGAAAGCTGGTGGTTCCTTTTTAACCAGAGAACGTTTTATTATTATGTTTAATTAAGTTTGCTTTTAACAAAAAACCGACTAGTCGATAACGTTGGACTGTTTAAAAAGTATTCGACAATGCCGGATTTGTGTCGCTGTATAAGTTTTGAAATAAGAAATTTTCATATATTCACGGTCATCTAAGGTACCGTTGGAATTGTTTGTTCTTCAAGTGCCAAACGAGGTACACGTTCTTTTCTTATGTTCCTTTAACACTACTTTAATACGAGTTAAGAGGAAATTTATCTCATTTTATTGTTTAATTTAATATCTTTGGTATAACTGAAGCGCTCTGGAAAAATCGGTGACACTAGTTTTTTCTGACATTTCGTGAACATTTGACGATACTGTAATGGTTGAGAGCACGGTTTGAGAACAGATCAGTCGAAAATTTTTAGCGAGACGCAGGAAAGAAAAGCCTGAGGATGCTGATAATAATACGAAAAATCTATGACTCAGATAGGGGTTGTTTAGCAGTTGAAAATCAGGGAAATTAATAAACAGCGAAACTCGCACCACAATTATTTTTTCTGTAATTGAGCGTAGGGCATTCACGAGTTGCCAAAGGGAGATGAAGACTCACACAAACAATGTTTAGTGACCGAGCCATTGGAGGAACACTCACCCCTTCCATGGCCCGGCTTTTTCGTCGCAGTTTTTTAGTAATTCTTATGGGAAAACTGAACTTGGGATAAACTTAAATATTGAAATCTTTGCTCTTGAGATTTGCCCATGATGGCACAACTCGAACGCTTTTCTTGTTTTGCGCTGTTTTGTGAATGCATTAATGATAACTGATCAGGAGATCTAGAACGTTTTTCTCACATCATGTTTTTTATGTTGGTCCCTTTTCCGATAGATAACATATAGAATACAAGTGGTAAAAATGAAGTAAAGTCAAAGCTATAAACACTTTTTTTCCCATTTTACTATCAATTCGGATTCAGAGCAGCTGATGATGTAATTATTAAATACGACCCTTGTGTTATAGACATTCCCCCAGTATACGTATGTCTTGAGTGCGATTTTTGTGTGTGTTGAGTTTCAAGTTCCAGTCGTCTACTCATGATCGCACGAGGTTGTTCTTCCGCTTAAAAATAATTCTGAGTTCATATGATCCGCTTTGATTTGATCCACAGTCTCCCCATTTTGCATAAGTGACTTGTGCTCAGTTTCTACAATGAACCGATTATTACCATAATTATTGTTTAGTACGCAAAGAAGGAATCAAGTTAAATCTTCTCATCCCATCTGAAGACTTTTTCGGAACAAAATCATTTTTTTCAAATCAGAACGTCTATTTTAATTAATGAATGAGATGGATCAGTATATTTTTATTTTCTACCGACTTTTAGCTTCGACGATTCTTGTTTACTTTCTGAGAAAGTACTTCCTTTGTCGTGGAAAATTTCGCATTTTTTTACCGCGCACTACTTTTTATTGACTTCTCGATTTGTTTTGTTGAGAGAGAGGACAAAATTAACTATTTTTAAAGTAAAATAAGTTCCGGTTGTATTTTATCAGCACAAATCTCTTTCCCCTCAAATATTAATTTTGTTTATTCTCTTGAAATCTGACTATCGAAAACTGTGCTAGTTACAGCCTCAAAAATATCATAAAAAGAGCCACACTTGTTTGTGGAGAGGCAGCAGGTGATTCAAAGTTTGCATTAAGTACGCTAGTATGCTTACAATAACGTCATTGCGATTTTCAAAATGCCAGTATTTCCGTCGAAAATTTGAAATTGAGATGATTTACAATAAGAAATCCTCGCAAGGTAAAGTTTCCGAGGTTTGAGAAGACACTCAAGGATTTGTCGTTCATAGAAATGAAATGTGGCAGCAGAGGGGATTTGTTAATTTTATGATGTATTGATAAACCTTCCTACTGCGATAATCTGAGTCGATAACTATGACTCGATCTTCCGAAAACGAATTATACGAGTATATGCATAGTTTTATACTCTCTGTAATGCTAGGATCAAGCCCTTTGATTCGATTATTAGTAGAAATCGCTTATATTGATCTGGGCAGCTTTTTCCAATTATGAGCGTGATCTTGTCTCTACGGTTGCAATTTGGTTTGTGGCCGGTCAATTGCTTCAGTTTCATTGCTCGGCTGTTGATTCTACAGGTTTTTTGCACAGATTATTTTCCTTCACTGATGAACTAGTTAAGTAAATCAGTGACATTGAAATAAGCAAGTATGTTTTTCAATTGGCAATTGGGCCAATTGTAATGTTGCCACGTGCGTATATGTATTTACTTTGTCGCGATTTGGAATTTAATTTTAAGGCAGAAGGTAAAGCGAATTAACAACCCATTATACGTCCGTCAAAAGTTCGGAAAAATATTTACTCTCAAAAGTTAGTCTGTGTAAAGCATTGAGTTGTATCTTTGTCATTTAAATGCGGAGAATTGAACAGTGAACCATTGGAACGCATGAATTATTTTCTTCCTGATCTTAATTTTTTTTTACGGTAGTTAGCAGGAAAAGTTGGCAGAGGGAAGCCATACAAAATTCTACAGCTGGCCCTTGCATAAAAAGAAAATTGTATACGTACAGCTAAATGACCGTGGAAAAAAAGCCCTTTTCATTTTATTGTGAGAAACTAATTGCAAAGCAGACTGCTTCAAACGATGGTTTATCGAAAGGGAAAAGCCGAAACACCCGCATTAAAACATCAGTGGACAAACTAAGCCCACACGTGAGTCTGAGAATAGAATCCGGGTCACAGTGGTGGAGTACGAATTCTCTCATCAAAGCACCAACCCTGCACTCTCGCAACAATTAGAAAAAAATGTAAACATAAACACGAACCTGACAGTGACCTGACTGAATTACACCTCGCAAACCTACGAGACACGAGACAACTTCCACTGATATCCTCATCGCCGACTTCAGATATCTCTTCAATTCCTCATGTTCTTTGTCGTTGTATACGGTTTACCTCTTGCATAATTCTAGCGAAGGTAATAGATAGAGAGTTCGTGATAAACAATGAATATTTGGGCCTTTGAATCGTAACGTTTTAATAAGCTATACTCAACCTGGTTGCAAAATGAACCTTAATTTAAAACGAACGTTTCCCACTTATTAATAAAGAAAGATTAGATTTATGCACCTTCAGTGCTTTCCTTGATCATATTTTCAGCCAGGGAAGCCGTCAAAATTTGCACCCAAGCCCTCATCAAAAAAGGGCACACAAACGAAAAAAAGTAAAGAACCTCAATTGGAACTATAAATTATTTATAAACACGAGCAGGTTAGAATTACGTGTCTCTCTGGATACGTCGATGCTCTGTACATTGTTCTTGGGACAATAATTTATGCTCGTTTTGGAGGGATAACGAGTGAGTGAATAACAGCTTTATAGGTGACTCCTTTTCAGTTAACTTTCATAAAAAAAAGCACTTAGATGTTTCAACCAGAACAACGTAGTTGTTTCGAGCGTGTCGCTATCGGATTTTAACATTTAAGATGTCCAACATGAATATTATTCATCTCATTTGAGAGCAAACGTATTTCCGGCTACCGAAGGTAATTGTTACTTTTCGGCGAAGAGAACCGAAACCAAGAATACGAAATACGATTTTTTACGCATCAACTCCGTTTGGTATTAGGTTTTCTTTAATACAAACCAACATTTTCTTATGACACTAGAATTTTGTTTTGCAGTTAATAAGTGAACTTATTATATGGCTCTGTCTCACGAGGAATGGGAACTACAAAATTCACGAATTTTATTGGCTAAAATTGATATTGACCGCGGTCTAGATTTTCCACCCTACACCGGCATCTAGACCGGTACTGTTTTGCGGTGAAAAGATGCAAACTAAAATGCAAAAATATTGAGTATTTTCTTCTACCAATATTTATTTATAGAAGTGCCAAAAAGCATGATGACAAAAGAGAGGATGACGAGCAAACTTTGACAGAATTAAGTTCAGCTCATCGCCACTCATCGCCGTTCGCAAGCAAAATGTCAGTTAGTACAACCAGTTACATTAAACGAATTAAATTGTTCTTGTTTGCCATATAATAAATATCTTATTAACCGAGCAGGAGGTCTGTATGGGAGAATCTTGACCTCTGTCGTGTGTACAGACCTCACTGCGTTCGGTCTGTACTCACGACCTCGGTCAAGATTCTCCCATACAGACCTCCTGCTCGGTTAATAAGAGCTAAGTAAAATTGCTGAAAGCTATTAATTTTTATACAACCGTGTTTTGCTTCAGACATAATAATTTATGCAATGATGACGTATTACTTGCTAGGGTCATGAGTCCTAAAAAGAGGAAATGAAGTCATGAAAAAAGTCAGAAGCCTACAACTCTAATTCTTCGGCCATCACAGCTTAAGATAAAATCCTTTTTTCCTTACAAAGATCACTTGAATCAACCTCGTTCCCAGGGGCTATCTTCTCTGCCTCCAGACCCTGGGAACGAGGTTGCACTTGAATCGCTCTCAAATGTCAAAAGTAATATGAAAGCAAGATTCTGGAACTGTGACGATTTCTACGTTACATGACGTACGTTACATGACGTACGATTACATGACAGACAAACTGAAGATCACCATTCAGCTATCGCCGACCACATCACAACGACTGGACGCAACATCAAATGGGACAATTTTGTTATTGCATCGGAAAAAACATATTATCGTTGTAAAAGAAAAGAGACATCGTATATCCAGGAGCTAAAGCCCTGTATGAATTCAAACGTTAGCAGTGAGAAGTTGTTACTATATTAGTAACAATCAACAAGTGTCAATGCTTTCTTGCTGCAGTATTTTAAGATCGTTAATACAGTGCCCAGATCTGTGGGATATTTCGTGTGACTTACATGATGTAAAATATTACGGATAGTTGACCGGAAGGGTAAATTAGAACGGTAAATAGCAGAGCGTGCGGATATTCGATATTCAATATGTCCACTGAATTCTACAACTCGCGACGAGGATGCTTTTTACGGTGTAAATAACGTTTGTGACAGAAAATGAATTTGAGAGAATTGGATATTGGAGGAATTCGGCCATTTGATGTCAATAGTGATCCGAGTAGTGTGGGCACTGAGTGCAATTGCAAGCTGTGGCTTCCTAGTTTCATTGCGTTGGACCAGATGTACAAGATATTTTAAACGTTCTGCCTTATAAAGGGAGTGCAAAGCAGTATCAGAATAACGATCATGCTTTAACTCTACACTTCGTTGCATGATCACACAAGTGAACACTCCACACGAGCCACATTTATTCAGAGAAATGGTGCAAGGAGAAGATGAAGCAATTTACCAGTTTGCAGTACGACTGCGGCGGAAACCTCAGCAGTGGGATTGTGGAGATCAAATGAAAACACAGATCCAGGATCAAATTATCTCAAAGTGTCGTTCCAATGAGTTACGACGTAAACGTCTGGAAAAAGGCCAGACACTCACACTTCAAAACTCACAAGAAATTTCCCGGAATTTTGAAGCAGTCAAAAGGTCAACCTAGAGTGTGAATCTGCCAAGTGGATCAGTAAATCGAGTCAATGATAGAATGCCAGGACGGAATGGTCGAGACAATGCGCCGCAATGAGAGGCGAGTGTTATTGGTGTGGTAGGCGTGGTCATTTTGCCAGAGATCCCCAGTGTCCGGCCAGGGAAAAAACGTTCTCCAAATATTCTCAACGGGGACAGTTTGCAAATTTAAGCAAAACCAAATTTACAGAAGTTCCGAGTAGATCCCGGGTTCGGTATACATGCAGGCTCAAGATTGTCAGGAGGAAGAAGATGAGTATATCTTTGCAGTCACTGATGATGTTCAAGGAGGAAGGAAGATCACAGCATACATTGGGGGTATCCCAGTGAAAATGATCATTGATTCTGGAGCAGGTGCAAATGTCATTATTAGTTTAGCATTGTGGGAACTATTGAAGAAGCAACGTATTGCGTGTCACGAAAGGATGCAAAGAAGCTGCATGCTTATGGTGCAGTTACACCTCTTGAAGTCATAGGAACGTTTACAGAAAATCTGACAGTAGGCAGCAAATGTGTTTCAGCTGAATTTACCGTTATCAAAGGGCGAAAAGAATCACTACTAGGAAGAGAATCAGCCATTGAGCTGGGAGTCCTAAAATTGCAAGGCCCGTTGAATCTTGTGGCAGAGTACAGAGTACAAGGATATATTTACAGGAATAGGAAAGTTCAAAGACTTTCAACTGAAAGTTCATATCGATCACCAGATCCAGCCAGTTGCACAACCTTTGAGGCGGCCTGCATTTAGCTTAAAGGAAAAGATCGAGAGAAAACGTGACGCATGATTAAAGGTAGACATCATTGAGAAGGTTGATGGCTTAACTCCGTGGGCTTTTGTGATTGTACCTAAGCCAAATGGTGATGTAAGGTTATGTATGGGCCTGTGAGAAGTTTCATGTGTATCTTTATGGGTTACATTTTGAACTGTGGACGGACCACAAACCTTTGGAGTTCATTTACTCAGCGCAGTCTAGGCCCTCGGCGAGAATTGAGCGATGGGTCCTGCAGTTACAACCATATTCATTCTCTGTAAAGTATTTGCCAGGGTCAACGAACATTGAAGATGCGTTGTCACGCCTCACGAAGACTGAACAACTACAGCCTAGGAATGTAGCAGAAGAATACATCAGATTTGTAGCCAACACAGCAGTGCCACGAGCTATGAGTACAGAAGAAATAGAAGAAGAGTATGCAGTAGATAAAGAATTGAAGTATCAAGTAAAGCTATGATCCTAGCAGTTATGGACACAATTTTAACAACGAACCTCGTTGAAGTCCTGAATTTTTCAGGCGTCTCTACGCAATTCTTAAAATTAGAGCTTTACTTGATTTCATATCCGCAGTTCAGTATATGATTCATTTGATATATCACTTCGTTCATTGAATTGAAGTATGTATGACAGATTATTGAGACAGGAAATTGGGAGAATCCCACATGCGCAAAGTACAAACCAATCCGTAATTTGTAATTCGGGGAACCAGAATTGTTGTACATAACAGGCGGCGTACAAACCAATTGAATTAGCCCATGAAGGACACCAAGGGATGACCAGAATGAAGCAAAGCTTGCGGATAGAGGTCTGGTGGCCAGGTTATGATAAGGAAGCTGAAGCATTTTGCAGAACATGCCATGGGTGTCAAGTTGTGAGTGGACCGAGCAATCCCGAACCTCTTCACCTGAGTGACTGAATTGCCTCAAAGACCTTGGCAAGACATTTCAATTGATTTCATGGGTTCAGTGCCATCAGGAGACTATGTCTTTGCAGTGACTGACTATTACATTAGATATGTGGAAGTTAGCATCTTAAAGAAAAACACAGCAGTTGTGGCCATCAGTAGCCTAGAGAGAATGTTTTCGACCCATGGTTTGCCTTACAAGTGACGATGGTCCTCATTTTGTGGTAGAGTCTTTTCTAACACTTTTAAGGATAATGGCATGAAACACGGAAAGATCTCTCCATTGTGGCCCCAGGCAAATTAATGGGGAGATCGAGCGCCAGAACCCGTCTCTCCTTAAAGCGAATGCAAATTGCCCAATTGAAAGAGAAGATTGGAGGAAAGCAGTAGAAACGATTTGCCCATCGGAACACTCCCCATAACAGCACAGGTGCGTGACCAGCAGGGGTAATATTCAGTTAGAAAACCGCGTACAAGACTTCCAGAGTTGAGGGAGGCTGCCAAACTGGATGAAGAAGTAAAATATGGAGACAGAGACAGAGGGGTCAATATGAAAGAATATGCTGACAGAGCTCGCAATGCGGAAAAAAGCGGTTTGGTGGCCGGTGACAAAGTTCTTTTAAAATAGTGGCTAATAAAAACGTGGACCACCCCTTTTGAGAGTCAACCTTATGAACTGATTGACAAGTGTGGCAAGAGTGTCCTGATTGAGTAACCTGAAGGAACCTAGTATCAGAGAAATAGTACACACGCAGGAGCCCATCTGGAGCGTGCAACTTCCATAGAGCGTCTGTGAAACGGCGTTTTCACAAGTAGGTTTATTTTTAGACTAGCCCTTCCCGCGAATTAGGTCAAAAAACAAGGGCAGTTCCGGTTCGGTGACCCTATGACGTCAGCTTAATTTCTTGTAATTGGTCATCGGGCTCCTGTGGGAGTCTCATTCGCGGGAAATCCAATCTAAAAATAAATCGGTCTGTAAAAACGCTGTTACACGAACACAGTAGAGTTGTCGGCTCCGGGTCATGGGTTCCTGACACACGTGAAGCTCTACCATGAGAGAGATGAACAACTAAGTATAGTGCTTCGCAGGAAGAGCAACCAGTATCTCAAGGGACGGAAGGTGAAGATGTCCCTGCTGATCAGGAAGATACGCGACAAGGGGAGGAAGACTGTTCCAAGCTGGGTATGGAGGATACCATACTTGTGAAGTCTCCACGACTAGTCGCGAAAGACAAATACCAAAGAAACTGGAAGACTTTGTTTTATATTGAAAATTGAACAATGATTCTTTTTGGGACTACAAATAGGTATAAGCTCTTCGTTTTATCTGATTCATCTGGTTCAATCCCTGCACTGAATTCTACACTTACCTTCAAATCAAGAATACTTCAATTCCGTGACAGAGCTATTGTTGACAAGAACAAAGAACACTCTCGTTCCCTTCACCAGCGGTCGGGAATAAGAGACTCTGGTCAAACGCAAAAAAAGAAACCCCATTCACCTTTATCACTCGGTGGCCATTTTGGAGTCCGTGGGGAACAAAGGCTTTGTCTTTGCATTGTCTTTGCCCGTCCAGCCTCACACTGAATGAGAGGTTCGACGGGCAAAATCTTTAGTTTGGACATTGAGTGATATGGGCCAATTTCTTAAAGTTTGAATTTCCACGTGGTCTAAAGACTTTTCACGCATGCGCAGTTATTCAACCGGAACCAGAGTTTTCCGGTTCCGGTTTTGGATTATTGCAGACCCTCTCGGAGGCTCTGGGTACTGGATTGAACAAAGAACTGAAGAATAACTCTTCATTAGGGTCCCTCCGTTGGGAGGAAGACAAGTAGTAAATTAATATTCCATATAACAAGTGCGCATTTCGTACTCGTTTATCATTGCATTCACTGGATACTATATAATGTGCAACTCGGTAGTTTTAATTCGCCATAAAATCTCTCTATGGATTTGTGATGTCTGTTGTCATTAGAAAAGTTCCAAAAAGTAGATAAATGTAAGCCTTCGAGACACCTATTGTCAGACCGGAAAATGACTTATTGGACGCAATATCCAAACATAATTTTATACATTTGTAAGAGGCTTAGATATTTACGCCTGAGATCTGAGGAATCGCAATTCAATATCACCTGCCATTCCGTAAACGCCTTCTCTGTACTATAGATCAATCCGGCTACGGCATCCTTTGTGTGGATATAAATTAAAGGCATAAATCTCTTGTAAAAGGTATGAATCCCACAACAAAACCTTAGTTCAGCCAAAGCTGAAACCGACCGGATAAGAAGGCACAAAAGTTCTTCTCAGACCCAAAAGCTTGTCATCCTTAGCCCAATTGGTAATAATGTAGCTTCAGTATTTGTTGTGATACAGGTTGTCGTTCACATGCTTTTGGACGTTATTGTTATTTTCATGGAAGATTTATCGACTCAAGCAAAACACTGAGGGCGATACCTGTGAAAGGCATCGACCAACCTTCTCGAAGGGGTTAGTTAATGTCCGTATTACAGTGTTTATCCTACAGCGCATGGCAGATGGCAAAACTTCATTGCTATCAAGAAATGTTGCAGTGACGTGAGCAAAGTTTGAAATGAAAATCCTAGACTAAGGCCAGTCTCTTTTTCACCGCTGAGTTAGTCGAGCGCGTGGAGAATACAGGCAGGAGAAAAAACTGACCGCGCGAAATCTGGATTCTAGTCAGTCACGTGCACAGTTGTTTTACAAATATTTCCCGCTGATCCGTCACGTAGCCTTTCGTGGTCTAGTGGTCATTGCGAGCGCCCCTGAATTAGGAGATATACCGAGTTCGATTCTTACTTAGGATACTCTCTCTGAAAAGTGTCCCTATCATAAGCAATCTGGACCCAAGAGCTCTTCTCTTGACTAAGGGAGAGAAGAGCTCTGGGGAACCCTGAAACAAATTGTCTTGTCATTGGTTTTCGTGAACAGCTATCAAAAGCGTTTCTAATTGGTGCATTCATGTTAGCACGAAGAGTGAGCAGGCGCCATAAGGTCCAAATAGCAAACATTTGACTATGAGAACCATACGGCGCATGTTCTCCAACATAGAGTTTTCTAGAGCCTTGGGTCGATCCAAGGCTCTGGTGACCCGAATGTATCATAAGCAGTCCCACGAGCAAAGAGATTTTACGCATGCGTAGAAAAATCGTGACCCGAAAAAAAACAACAACAAAAGCAGAGAGTCGATGTTAAGTCCGCTCTGTCGTCCCGGCTTTTGTGGACGCCAGCTGTCATATCACCGCTCAATATCCCCAGTCAAACAGACATTTTGTTTATTTCCCCTCCCCCCGGCCGGGGAAAAATAGCCTTTAAATACGCACTGTGGTGTTAAGTTCTTTTGATTGGGTTAGTATTTAATGCTAAAGTCAGGGAAGCTTTCGAAAAAAGTCAGCTCCAAACTTGCACAGAGGAGAATGAGGCTAGCCAGCTCTGGTCATGCTCAACGCCATCCTGAGCTAATCCTTCACCTCCTTGTACTTTGGGCGTCCACGCATAGACACAGGAGCAGAGGGAGACCGAGATTAACGTTTGTTGACAGCCTACGATTAGACACAGGGTTGAAACGGGAGACCAAGGAGAAAGCAGTGACGATGGCTGACAGAGACCTTTGGAGAGCACTTATCCATGACTCCCGGGAATACTACCCGCCCTGAAATAACTATTACAGTAACGGGAAATAGTATTCATTTGGTGGTTTTGGCGTTACGTCATCACCGACATGCTGGTGGACGAGAACAAAAGATCTCTTATTGGTTGCGGTCACACGTGAGAGAACCACAGTGTAACACTAGTGTTCACACTACTCAAGTGTCAACTCTCTGGTGTTTTGTATCTTTAATGTGACTCAGCAGTTTCCACAAATAGTATTCCTTGTAATACACTATAAATGCTGCAACAGAACTTTCTAGATGCTTAGAGTAAAAGTATAAAAGCAGACTCGTAAGTAATAGAAAGGACTCTCTCCTTATTTCCCCAAGGGCTCATCTGTGATTGAACTTATGCTATGGATGCTATACTATGAGGAAGCTATAATGAGCTATAATGAGAAATGAGATACCGTAATCTAGTGGGAGCATCCGACTAGATCACGGAGGGTCGTGGGTTCGAATCCCATCTGGGGCTCGGATTTTTTCCGAGTTCCCAGTGGGTTCTATCAACATCTCATTTCTCACGTGTATATATCATTCTCACATTCGTAAATCATATTATTCGAAAATGTTTTTTAGATCGTTGTTCTTGTTAGAGCTCCCTAATAATCATATATTTCTATTATTGATGCATTGATGCATGCACATGATAGTACAAAACAAATAGGATTTTTTTCCATTGTTCAAATCTCAAGCGCAGAGATTACAATTTTTAAGTTAATCTCGTGTTGGATGGGCTGAGTTCTCCAATTAATCGGTCACTGAACATGTTGAATGCAACTCCTTTCTCTTTGACAATAGTTGAATGCTTTATGTTCAATAACAGAAAGATGATTATCATGGAATTTATACGCTTGCCGGTATATATTTTCCCGGATTCACGACTGCTAAACCCCTCTTTTTTGAGAAGTTGGTTTGTTTCTTGCGGGTCGATAAAACTTCCCGCTGTCCTCAAATGAGATCTCTTAATTTTTTTAAACCATCAAAGATCATCCAGTGCTCGCAATACGTCAGAAGTGAGACGATACAAATTAATCAAGGAGAAGTTTTTTTGGCAAACGTAGGTGATGGCGATATGTAGGCCATAGACGAGTTCACGCTCTTGATTGCATCATGGGTAATCACGGCAACATGGCGGGAAATTCAAAAGTTTGTATGGAAATTCAAGCAAAATATACTGTACATAACTCTACTTTATGGACTTTCGCCTTCATAAACCAAACAAATAAGTTCATGTTTACAACTGAGATGAACTAGACCTGGTATCCGTTCTTTGGAATTCCTAAATATTGTTTTTTTTGTCTCCATACATTCTCTGTAATTTTGTGGCTTTGGAATTACAGGAAATGTATGGCAGAAACTCTTTTTTATAAAATTATTTCTACAAAAGCCATTCTCTCCAAATTTATTCTGCTGCACCTTTGAGCGCATATCTTGTTTTGGAAAATAAAAAAAACCCAAAATTGCATATCATGAATACTTTTCATCGTTTTGAACTTCCTTACAAACCATTGAATTTCTCCCCATCTCGCCCTGGTTACCCATGATGGGTGAATTCGTCTGTTAAAGGTAACTTGAGCTCCATGGAACAGTATACGCTGTAAATGCTAATGATGGCCTCCCATGACATTTAATTTTATCAGTTTATCATTGCGCGTCTTACTTTCACTTCAACTCTCTCCTCTTCCCAGTCATGTTTGTTGCTTTAAAAACCATTCCCCTAAAACATTTGTCCTCATTTTGGAGTCCGGATCGAAACGGCTTCTGCAATTTTCAGTGGGCTGTAACAAGATGAAACAAGGGTTCCCTGAATATTAATATTTTCCTTTCAAATTTTCTTTGAGAATGCAAAATGACGAATCTTGATTGTATCTCAAAAATCAGGGAAAGTCAACTAGTTAACTTTCGAGATACTTGCTCACCAAACGGAAAGAGTTTTATTTCTGGTTTTTGCTAGTATTCGCGGGTCATTTTGGGATCTATTCCCCGCGTGGTTAGAAGACTCTTCGCTGAAGTTTGTCGAGGACGGAGCAAGGAGGGAGAATGATGGATTCGATATACTTTCATGATCGCAATTTTTGCGAAGAGCTATCTTTGACTGAAATAAAAGTATATATTTGCAGTGCGAGTTATACATGAATTCAAAAGGACGAAGTGATCCTCGAACTTCTCAGTTTCCTCTTAAAGATATCGGAAAAATTCAGGTGGCTTTAATGGCATCCCGTTATTTACCGGTCTCAGCCTTCGGCCTCGCCGAATGACGTAACAGAATATTATATCCTCATTCATGGGCCTCTTAAAAGGTTAATTTTTTTCAATTTACCTTTAGTGTGTGATCATACTGCGCGGCTGTTTTAAGAAAGAAGCATTAATTAAAAGCAAGGTGAACACACCATAACACCAACCCAGTGTGGCCAACACATCACGCATGTCCATGACTGACAATTGACCGAGTGAGATGGTTGTGCGCATGCGTGATGTGTTGGCCACACCGGGTTAGTTTTATGGTGCGTTTACCTTGCTTTTAATGATATTTTTTTAAGAACGACACCTGATTGGTCAGTTGTAATGACATGGTGAAATTTAAGAATTGGCGGCTTTGCTGCTCCGAGTGATCTAACAAAGTGGCCTCTGTGGTTGGTATCACGTTTGTTGACGAATCTCAAAAGTTTGGCTTTGAAAAGAGTGGGACAAGATCATTCTCTCTTGACTACGCATTGCGAAAAAGAATTTAAACAAAATATTTACCGGGAGTCAAGATAACAAGAATCGTCTCAGAGGCAGGCATTGGTCATGTTTAAACTCTTATTCTCAATCAACAGAATGTTTATTACAATCAAAAGAAGACCCAATAAGGCAAAGTTGCCGTTATCCACATTAATGTATATGTAATTCTACATTGAAATAATTTATGTTTCTTTAAAGAGCTTTTGCCGGACTGGAGATTACATTTTGTTATCTAAGCTTGAGGTTTAGGAACTTCCTCTACAAAGATCCGGGACACTGCACCCCAACCTGTGTAGGCATCAGCATTTCCATATCCGGGACAATTGCCGACCCAGAATCCCACGCGCACCCTTACCTTGTGAATGTTGTTGCAGTGCCCTTCAATATGGCGGACGCGGTGAGCATTATCATGGCTCAAACTTAAGTACACGATACCATCAATAGGGAGTGGAGCCGAGCATTCAGCATCGTTGAAAGTGAAGTACCATCGCTTACAGCAATCAGTGCAGGCATAAACTCGCAAAGTACCAGTCCAAGCCACATGAAGAGCTGTATCAGAGAAGTTCTTGGTGAACACGCAATCCTGTGTAATAAAAATCGTCATATATAAAACGTATGAAAGGTCATAAAAGTAGAGATGATTTAGCTCTCAAACGTCAGTAATAAATCACCATATTATTATTATTATTATTATTATTATTATTATTATTATTATTATTATTATCATCATCACTATCATTATCATTACCATTATCTTTATTATCATTATGATTATGATTGTTATTATTATTATTATTATTATTATTATTATTATTATTATTATTATTATTATTATGATATTATGATTATCAGTTTCTCTAATTTAATCACGCAAAGAAATAGGAAAAACTGAAAGCTCAGAAAATTTAAAATAAAGGATCATTAAATGAACCCTAAAGAGCAAGTTTTAGCAAAAACACATCCATGTTAATTTTAAGCAAGGTGAATCAAAGATTTGACTGAATTGTTTTTCGTTTTTTCTGAGTGAAATACTCAATTCTTCGATGAATCCAACATTTTTGTATTCAATTCAAGAAATTAAAGTCTCCTAAGCAGATTAACACATCTGTTTCCTTCACGAGAAATGTCCTCTTCAAGGAAATAACGGCACATCTTTTTTGCACATTGAAACTGAACTTTCTTGAGCGACTGTTAACCAACGATATGAACCTGTTTTCTCTATCACCAAAAAAAAAAAATCGGTTCCTCACCTTAATCAGGCCGTTATCTTTGTCATCGTTAATGTTATTCCAGGCGCACTCCTTCCAGTTCTTCAAAGCCATCACACCTGCAACTCCACTTGTCCCAATCTCTCCCCGTTTCCTTTTTGGCCGGGAGGACCCTGGACACCAGCCGCTCCTGTTCGACCCTGATCCCCTTTCGGGCCGTCTCGTCCATCGCGGCCGGGGAATCCTGGGGACCCAGGCTTGCCATGCATGCCGGGAATACCACACCGGCAAATCGACGAGGATTGCAGAAAGAAACAGGTATCTCAATCTGTCTGTTAATTGACTACGGTTAACTCAACGTTATTGCTGAAGAAACTTTTTTTCATACGTGTAAACAATTCTACAGATTGAAATATGTTCTGGAGAAGTTTGATTTTTACCTAATTTTTGATGTTTCGTTTTTGTCGGCAGGAGCAAAGCGGTAGAGGATAGAATATATTATTACCCGGGTAGAATGTGTCCGCATACAGGTTCAAGAAATTGAATTTTTTTCGTATAATTCTAAAATGTCGAAACAATAGCTCGAAATATGGATTCTTTAAAAAAGTATAAAAGGTAAAGAGGGAGATTAAATGAACCAAATTATAGGGCACACAAACAGATCCCCGTTTTTCGAACTGGATTGTGGTCCTCTGTCCAGTCGGCTTAGGGCAACTATATTGTTCGAAAAGTATTTTAGCCCAAAAGTTTCAGATAATCTATAAGGTGATTGTATAAACCTAACAATGCACAGTGACAGCAACTAACTTTCTTTATTTTGAAAGAAATGTATATATTTGAATCATGGGTTATGGTAGTCCTGTTCCAGGACTTCCTTTTACCCCGTCCATTAGATGGGTCTGGAACCCAGGCGGGAAAAGAGAGGGTCCTGTATTACTTGCAGGCGTATGCTCGGAATGACGCCATTTTTGCCCTAAAACTGGGGGTAAAACCATATTAGGAAAAACATTTCTTATTTGGGCATAGTTTATTCGGAGTGCTTTTATACTGGAAACATGGCGGATAAATGTGAAAGGAAATTATGATGCCAAGTTTCTGGAGGCAATTTATTTCGCATTTGAGAAATGCCACTTGAACTTTGTGCTAAGGCGGAACAATTTCAAGCTATTCATGCTGTCGTTACCGGAAATGATGTTTTTGTTAAAGCAGCAACATAATTTGGTAAATCTGCTCGCTACAATGTTGTTGCTTTAATAGGTTTTTGTGATTTTCTTCGATCCGAGAGCGATATTAATTGTAAATCAGTGCTTCTTATCGTGAGTTCCTACCTTGGAAGATCAGATGGATGACATATAATAGTATGGAATATAAACTGTGCTCGTCTTAGGAGTTTAGACCCACCATTTTTTTTTTTCAAAATCGAGGACAAATTGTTTGGATATTACCCCAATTAAAAAATAAATAAAAGTAAATACTCTTTTTCTTTGGCTATCTCAGTTTTATCAGGAATAATACACAAACAGCGGTGACAAATAGAGTAATTGCCATGAGTATTTGCTTACGTTGTCATTGCAAGACGGGCCACCAGTATTGCCATCCTCTGCTGCAAAACTATTATACGGAAGTGACATCAAAAGAAGCGCCAGTAAGATCGAAGACATTTTGATGAGAACATAGGTTACGTCTTCTCTCTGATATTCTATAGAAAAAGGTAAAATTGAAGTGAGGTCCACATAGATGTTTTGCATCACCCGCATCTGCAATGGTAGCCATAATTTCAATGTTTTTTTTCCTTTGAGAGTATAGATATAGTATTGTTATACAGAAATATTTTTCCACGCGTCCTTTCATGTCAATCCGCAATTCGATTATATGAAAATATTCTCAAAATCATTTCATTCATTCACCTCTAATGCAAGTGACCAGCTCCCAGCTGGTTGAGGATATTTCACTGAGTTGGCAGAGCAAGTGCAGTCCAATCGCACGGTCATGGAATAGAACTGATATTCATCCCGTTCAAGGCCTAGATTTTTTCATGCTTGCTTGCAACTGCTTAAGCCTCTTATCTAACTTTAACTTTTTAAGGGGAAAATGATGTCAAACACTTACAAGTTTAAGAGTGAAATGCGTGTGTACGCGGCTGCATTAAATATGTAGCACGGGAGTTTCGGGCTTTCAGACTCGTGTTTTGCTCATATGATAAGCTGCATTTTAAGCTAGTGAGTAAATGACATCACTTTTCCCTGGCTCCAACCCTCTGAGGTCCAGTCGGTCAGTTTTGAACGTGAGTAATGTTGGACTGTCAAATCCAAAACTTACACTCGAAGTAGACAGCCTTTGAATTAAAATCAAAGCTCAAAAGTTTGTCAGTCCGGTGTAACACATGTACAGTTACGCAAACACACCTTCAAAATCTGAGGGAAAAAGGAAGACTAGCGATTTTTTTTTCTTTTTTTATCATAGTAGCGCTTTAAAGTAGTTGCAAGTAAGCTTGAATAATCCAGGCCTTGAACTGGATTCGATCTCATGACCGCGGGACTGCGCTGCACTTGCTCTTCCAACTGAAATATGCCGCCAGCTGGGAGCTGGTCAATCGCATCGCAGTTACAAAAGGGTTTGAGTTACTTCTGCCTGCGCAGGGTGCATTTTCACACTTAGTCTACAATTTACTCCCAGTCTGCAGTCTGCATTTACCACTGAGCGTCTAACCAGCTTCAAGGATTTCATGTGGCATATAGTGTTAATTAGCCTATCACAGGCTTTCAAATGTGGGTGATTTTTTTTATCTGCTAAGTAAGCTATAGCTATGAGAAAGATGTATGGAAGAAAAAAGACAGACAGCCTTTATTTTAGTACGATAAAAGTTTTAAAGCTCTGCAGCTTGTGGGATCGTGCAAATAAAAACTAAATATCTAAAACAAAACAAAAAATGAACACTATACAAGCTATATACAATAAAATAAATGTTAAAAACTCTGGTTAAAACTATTTACATCAAACAGTGAATCTTAAATTAATTTAAAAAGCGATATGCATGCCCTTTATATCAAACCGATAACTTTCCTTAAATCTAGCTAAAATCTGTACTTCTAAAATTTCAATATACGTAGATTTCCTGAAATGCGGTAACTTCTAAAAATTTGCAGTCGACACAGAAGTCTCCATAAATGTCAATTCTTTGAAATTAAAAGGTCACAAGATTGAAGTGTCTTTGCCAGACACTTGTAGTTCTGGGCCCGGTTGTTCGAAAGCCGATTAACTTATCAGGAGTAGCGTAAGCTATTGTTTCATGTTTTCAACTTTTTAGTGAAAATTTTTTTGCTTATTTTTGTTTTTCAAGATTTACCTCTTCTAATGTAAAGTTTTGCCGAATATCAGCGTTGAACAGCATGTGGGAGTAGAGAAATGAACTCCTTGGTTAATTTTTAATTTGGGATTAGCGTTAATCGGCCTTTGAACAACCGGGCCCTGGTCCGCAAAGTCTTGTATGTTACGTACGATAGCATTCCACAATGCGAAAGGAACAATCTTTCAGTAACACTGAAAAAATACGATGTTTTTCGACATAAAGTCTGTTTTACTATATAGATTAGATAGACAGTAAAAGTTTACTTTTATTAAACTTATCACCACTTCAGGTATTACAATAATCCACATTGATCGATCGCGAGGAGTAAAAGGGAGACCAAAGCTCCTAAAACTCAACTTGAACAATGTGAACTTGAGTTAAGCTGCTGTGCAACAACTATGCACGTGCGGTGCGTGTGTTTGGTCAGGTATAACACGCATGCAGCAGGACACGGACACCACTGCTTTCTGGCGTAATGCAAGGCCTTTGCGGGCCCTTATTCTGGCAGCAACGCGCATGCACCGCTATCTTCAGATTAATTTTTTCAAGACGTGTGACTCTCACAAGAGCCTTGCCAGCTAGTCGTAAGCCTTACATATTAAATCATTATTTTTTCCATTAGGTAAAATGATAAATAACAGTTTCGTTGATTATCCGGGCCCATAAGAAATAACCACTTGATGATTTCTCTAATCAAATTTGGCTTCGCTTACGTTGCACAAACACTATCGATTCCTTGCTTCTGAAGCACTGAAACGACAAGCAAGGCTGTTCCGAGAAAAAGACGATGTTTTAACTGAGGTGGGTTAGAGCTGCTTAGGAACACTAAAAAATAAGAGATATGAAACGTCATAAATACCTAGGGCTACCAGTGAGTGTAGGTCCCCTTAATATATTTGCGTACCTTCTTAATGTAACACGTCACTGTGGAAGACCCGGCACTGACGAACAACTCGGAAGAGTGAGTTGGGTTCAGCCTTTCCAATCCGATTAAAATAGATCAGTATGAAGTCCAATGCACTTCGGCCAAGAAACATCGGAGGACGAGAACGACTACAAGTACAAGTTATCCGTACTGAGCATGCGCATAAGGTTTGGAGGCCGACAATTTTCGAAGTGCGCATGCTCAGAACAGAAAACGGTTACTCGTAGTCGTTCTCGTCCTCCGATGGTTCTTGGCCGAAGTGCATTGAACTTCATACTGATCTATTTTAATCGGTTAGGAAAGACTGAACACAACTCACTCTTCCAAGTTACTCGTCAGCGTGGGGTCTTCCACAGTGATTTGTTATATTTAGCCTGAGGTACGCAAATTAAGGAAATAAACACTCACAGGTAGTCTCAGATATGACGTTTTGTATCTCTTACTTTTTAGTGTTCCTAAGCAGCTCTAACCCACCTTGTTTGAGTAGAGAGAGACCGCTGTCCGCGTCTCAAAAACGCGCGTGCTTAAGCTCCCTAGTATTTGACGAGTTCGCGCCCTTGAGAGCAAAGTCCCGATGCTGACAAACAACTCATAAAAGTCAGGTAGGTTGAGTGAGTCTCATGACATAAAAATAAATCAGTATGAAGGAACAAGTATGGACTTCAGACCAGAAATAGCTCATAGCAAGCTCACGCACTTGACACCGAAGCAGATGTACTACGAAAAATAAAGGGAAATACCAAACTTCACCCCTTCAGTGCTTTGTAGGCACGTATTTTAGAACAACGATATACCTTAGGTGAGCAAAACGAATTTTTGTGTTTTGAGTTGGAATTGATTAAAAAAAAATGTTTTGGGCATTTAAAAGTAGATAGTGGGCGATATGTGGCATTTCAAAGTCCAGGTTCCATGGGAAAATAGACGCTGTAAATGCCGGAAAAGCTGTAAGAATGAAACAAAATTTCCCGGCAATGGATAAATTTTAATTCTAAATTTTATTTGAGAATGAGAAATGGCGAAAGACGATCGTATATCAAAAATCAGATTACGTGACTGAGTTAACTTTTGATATTTCCGGTTTCCGCGATTTTAGCTCACATTTTTCCATTCTCGTTTCCAGATCCCATCATTTCTCTTAGCCGGCGGGGCCTTCGCACGGGAAAGAAAAACGATGGGATCTGGGAACGAGAATAACATTTTTCTTGCGGGTAATTTTTCATCCAAGTGAAGTATTATCGTTCATTTTGGACACTGAAAGCTTGATAGGGATCATGCAATTGAACATACAACCCTAATATCTGGACTCACGTACAACTCGAACCTAGGAACGTGTGATTAATAACCTCTTCGATTAACCAATAGAATACCACATCACTTACTGCGAGGATGTCATTTTTTTGTTAATGTCAATAATTTTTCTTCCAAAAGTGCCTCTGTAAACGTGTATTAACACCCGCTAAGAAGCAAGCTTACACAGTGAAAAATGTCGGTTACCAAACTTCAAGATAAAGCTAACAATTTTAAAATCAAGTTTCAGACTTCAGCATTATTCAGCAATGATTTTATATACTAATTAGTTTTGGTAAATAATCGGCACATTTTCTAGTCAGTTGATCATTAGTGGTTAAGTGGATAAAAACAGTTCCTTCAAAGTGGGTGCTCTGGGTTCAAATCCAGTCCAGGGGCTGCTTTTACTTTTTTTTCTTCTTATTTGCTACCACAAGTCCTGGGACAGAGTAATCTAAGTGGAGCATTATACTTCATTTAGAGCAAACTGACAATGAAGGATAACCCTTCATTTGAGGAAGAGATCGTGTTGTAATTTTTTGATCTATTCCCCGCGCGGTCAGCTCCGAAAAAAGATGGTCCTGAAAACTGCCTACAGTTTGTTCACGACGGAACGAGGAGGGAGAATGCGTTCAGTACCGGCTTGACGTCACAAACTGGTTTCATCGCAATTTTCAATTTATCCCTTTGAAAAGAATAGGTTCACAATTAAGTAAGGCACCGACGGCCATCCAGGTGAGTGTTGTCCTGAGAAGGACTGTTTGGTCAATGTCACCCTAAAAAGTCCTTCTCAGGATCGGACTATACTCACCTGGACGATAGTAGCACTTCACTTAATTATGATATGACCCCTTACGAAAGAATACTTTGTAATGTCAACCCAGTATCAAACTCTTTCCAGAAGTTCAACAGCTTCGTTTTCCGACTTCAGAGGTGTCTCGAGCATTCCTTTACAGTAATTCCTCTGCTTTTAAGTGAGCCCGCACAACATGAAGTATCACGTGAGGATTCGGTAGTAGCAGCCGCGCACGCTCAACACAGTGAGTTTCGACGCACGGCAGACTTCTTTTGTCCCGTACTCGTCAGCACAGCAAACGCAAAAGAGAAGAGACCTCTGCTAGCAGGAAATTGAGGATCGTGATCCTGAGTCGAAGTTTAGCTGATTTCCATGTTTCAGCAGACGAGTCTCATCTCAGGATTTTCCAACTTTGTTAAACATTAAGGCAAAAAAATAACTCAGGTTATCTATCAAAACACGGAATTGTAGCACCTGGCCTTTCCTTCCGTAGTCATATATTTCCGCCATTTATAATTAATATTCGACAAACGAAATTCGGCGCAATTTCAAAATTTGTGCTTTGAGCATGCTAATTTAGTTTGCCCTGATTTCAGAGACAGTGTGAAAAGCCGTTTGTTGCTTTAACTAAAAAAATTATGTGAAAAGAGAAAGATATTCTCTTAAATTAGATGTTATTGGTTAGCTCTTCTCTGTTGACTTATATTACATAGTTGTTGTTTCGAGTTGCGAGCTCATCAACGCAGTTGACAATTTATTAATAATTGTCCGATTACCATCATCGAAACTTTTTCAACTGTCAAAAAAAATCATGTTAAATTTCATTCCCGAAGCATCTTCTCTCTTCCTGTGATCATTTTTCCCCATCCCATAATGCAATACGTTTTGGGGGCTCTTTACATAAAAACAATGGAAGTTAATTACTTTGGACACTGTATCATGCTTCAGTAAACTGAATATCCGTTGTTTTAATGCTTATAACCCCCTAAAACGAACTATATTATGGAATTTGCGAAACTAGAGAATTTATTAAGTTTTCGACCTCGGATATTGCGTTTCTAGCTTTCTGATAGGTGGGTTACAAGTTACGTCATCGCCGCCAAATTCCGCATTAGCTCCTTTTGTTCGTCCACCAGCAATTGTACTTTACACCATTGTTATCTGTCTCTAGATTGGCTACAAATCACCTATAGTATTTTGAGATAGTAAATGGTATTCAACAGTATTTTTAGACGGTCGTCCTTGTTAGGCTACGTAATTAAAATTCTGTATAATTATCTATCATTGATGCATCTACATAATAGTGCAAAACAAATAGGATTTTCGATTTGTGTCAATTTTGCCATTGTTCAAATTTATCCTTTGTCATCGCTATAAGAATTAGCCAAAAAAATCACCAAAAAGTATATGGTAGGGCTGCGTTTCTACAATTGATCGATCACTGATATTGTGTGCAATTTAATTCCTCTCTCTTTGACAACTCGTGAATGCCTTATGTTCAATGACAGAAAAATCATGATCATGGAAGCAACGCTTGTCGGTATATATCTTCAAGGATTAACGACTGCTAAACTCCTGTATTTTAGAGTCAGTGTTGGTTTGTTTCTTGCGCGTGCGGGCCGATAAAATATCCCGCTGTCCTCAAATGATCTCTCTTAGCTTAATGTTTTCAAACCATCAAAGATCATTCAGGGCTCACAATATGTCAGAAGTGAGACTCACAATACAAATTAATCAAAGATAACTTTTTTGACAAACCCATGTGATGGCGATATGTAGCATTTTAAAGGTAACTTAAGCTCCATGGAATAGTAGACGCTGTACTGATTAAATCCTAATGACAACCTCCGATAACATTAACTTTAATCAATTTATCGTTGCATGTCTTACTATCCCTTCAACTCTTTTCTCTTCTCAGTCATGTTTGCTGCTTTAAAACCTTTCCTATAAAACATAAACTTTGTTGTCATTTTGGAGTCCGGGTCTAAACGGTTTCTGCAATTAGCAATGGGCTGTAAGAAGATGAAATAAGGGTTACACTGAATATTTTTCTTTGAAATTTTTTTTGACCAATCTTGATTGTATCCCAAAAAATCAGGGAATGTCACCTAGTTAAATATTCGAGATCTTTGTTCACCAAACGGAGAGACATTTATTTCCAGTTTTCGTGGTTTTGGGCTCTTTTCCCCGCGCGGTTAGGAGCCTCTTTGCTGAGAAGTTTGTCCAGGACGGAGCGAGGAGGGAGAATGGTCTCAATATACTTTCATCGCAATTTTGCAAGCAGCAATCCCTTTGACTGAAACAAATCTATATATTTGCAGTGCGAGTTATAGATGAAAGGGATAAGTGATTCTCGAACTTATCAGTTTTCTCTTATAGATATCGGAAAAATTCAGGAGGCGTCAATGGGATCCCTTTATTTATAGGTTTCAGACTTCGGCCTCGGGGAATGAGATAAGAGAATATTGTAGCTCCATACATAGACCTTTTTGCAGATACGGCGGCCATTTTAATTTCTATTGTTTCAAAAGACATTATGGGATGCTCAGGGGGCAAATTAATATGTATTTGCCCCCTAGGCATCCCATAATAGCTATTTGAAACAATAGAAATCAAAATGGTCGCCTTATCTGCAAAAAGGTCTATGGGCCTCTTACAACCATAATTTTTTTTCAATGTACTTTTAGAGTGTGGCTGTACTGTAAAACTGCGTTAAAAAAAAAGAAGCAACATTAAAAGAAAGGTGAACTCACCATAACACCAACTTGGTGTGGCCAACACATTACGCATGTCCCTGGCTACCAATTAAGCGAATGAAATGGTTGTGCGCATGCGTAATGTGTTGGCCAAACCGGGTTGGTGTTATGGCGGGTTTACCTTGCTTTTCATGTTTTTTTTTAAAGAAAGACAACTGCTTGGTCAGCTGTAATGACAAGTGAAATAAAAGACCTGGTAGCTTTGCTCTTCTGCATGATCTGACAAAATGGCCTCTATGGTTGGTATCACGTTTGTAGACGAATTTCAAAACTTTGACCCTGAAAAGACTGGCAAAAGTTCTCTTGACTGCATATTGTGAAAAAGACTGTATAAAAACAAATACAGTTAGACAAGATAACAAGAATCGTACTCAACGGCAGGCATTGGTCATGTTTAAACTTTTATTCCCAATCAGCAGAATATTTATTACAATCAAAAGAGGCCCCAATAAAGCAAAGTGGCCATTATCCACATTAATGTATACGTAATTCTACATATAAGTGATCAGTATGTCCCTTTAAAGAGCTTTTGCTGGACTGAAGATTATATTTCGTTATCTAAGCTTGAGGTTTAGGAACTTCCTCTACAAGGATCCGGGACACTGAATTATAACCTGTGTCGGCATCAGCATTTCCATAGCTAGGACAATTGCCGACCCAGAATCCCACTCGCACCTTTCCCTTGTGAATGTTGTTGCAGTGCCCTTCAATATGGCGGACGCGTAAAGGATCTTGAGATTTTACCCTGCCTAAGTACACAATACCATCAATAGGGAGGGGAGCCGAGCATTCAGCACCGTTGAAAGTGAAGTACCAGCGTTTACAGCAATTCGTGCAGCTTGCAACTCGAAAACCACCAGTCCAGGCCACATGAAGAGCTGTATCAGAGAAGTTCTTGGTGAACATGCAATCCTGTGTAATAAAAATCACCATATGTTAAACGTATGAGCTGTTGTAAAAGTAGACAAAACTTGACAGACTTGAGCTCCTAGAAGTCGCTAATAAATTACTATACTATTATTATCATTATCATTATCATTATCGTTATCACTATTATTATCGTTATCGTTATCATTATCATTATCATTACCATAATAATAATAATAATAATAATAATAATTATTATTATTATTATTATAATTATTATTATTATTATTATTATTATT
>NC_090890.1:35351398-35373898 GCF_036669925.1 Montipora capricornis | reverse complement strand
CAAAGAAGGAATCAAGTTAAATCTTCTCATCCCATCTGAAGACTTTTTCGGAACAAAATCATTTTTTTCAAATCAGAACGTCTATTTTAATTAATGAATGAGATGGATATATTTTTATTTTCTACCGACTTTTAGCTTCGACGATTCTTGTTTACTTTTTGAGAAAGTACTTCCTTTGTCGTGGAAAATTTCGCATTTTTTTACCGCGCACTAGCTTTTTATTGCCTTCTCGATTTGTTTTGTTGAGAGAGAGGAAAAAAATTAACTATTTTTAAAGTAAAATAAAGCTCCAGTTGTATTTTATCAGCACAAATCTCTTTCCCCTCAAATATTAATCTTGTCTATTCTCTGAAATCTGATTATCGAAAATTGTGCTAGTTACAGCCTCAAAAATATCATAAAAAGAGCCACACTTGTTTTTGGAGAGACAAAGTTTGCATTCAGTACGCTAGCATGCTTACAATAACGTCATTGCGATTTTCAAATGAATCAGTGTTTCCATCGAAAATTTGAAATTAAGATGATTTACAATAAGAAATCCTCGCAGGATAAAGTTTCCGAGATTTGAGAAGACACTCAAGGATTTGTCGTTCATAGAAATGAAATGTGGCAGCAGAGTGGATTTGTTAATTTTATGGTGTATTGATAAACCTTCCTACCGCGATAATCTGAGTCGATAACTATGACTCTAACTTCCGAAAACGAATTATACGAGTATATGCATAGTTTTATACTCTCTGTAATCCTAGGATCAAGCCCTTTGATTCGATTAGTAGAAATCGCTTATATTGATCTGGGTTTTCACTTTGCAGCTTTTTCCAATTGTGAGCGTGATCTTGTCTCTATACGGTTACAATTTGGTTTGTGGCCGGTCAATTGCTTCAGTTTCATTGCTGGCCTGTTGATTTTACAGATTTTTTGCACGGATTATTTTCCTTCACTGATGAATTAAGTAAATGACATTGAAATAAGCAAATATGTTTTTCAATTGGCAATTGGGCCAATTGTAATGTTGCCACGTGCGTATATGTATTTGCGATTTGGAAATTTAATTTTAAGGCAGAAGGTAACAACCCATTATCAGTCAGTTAAAAGTTCGGAAAAATATTTACTCTCAAAAGTTAGTCTGTGTAAAGCATTGAGTTGTATCTTTGTCATTTAAATGCGGAGAATTGAACAGTGAACCATTGGAACGCATGAATTATTTTCTTCCTGATCTTAATTTTTTTTTACGGTAGTTAGCAGGAAAAGTTGGCAGGGGGAAGCCATACAAAATTCTACAGCTGGCCCTTGCATAAAAAGAAAATTGTATACAGCTAAATGACAGAGGAAAAAAAGCCTTTTTCATTTTATTGTGAGAAACTAATTGCAAAGCAGACTGCTTCAAACGATGGTTTATCGAAAGGGAAAAGCCGAAACACCCGCATTAAAACATCAGTGGACAAAACTAAGCCCACATGTGAGACTGAGAATAGAATCCGGGTCACAGTGGTGGAGTACGAATTCTCTCATCAAAGCACCAACCCTGCACTCCCGTAACAATTAGAAAAAAATGTAAACATAAACACGAACCTGACAGTGACCTGACTGAATTACACCTCGCAAACCTACGAGACACGAGACAACTTCCACTGATATCCTCATCGCCGACTTCAGATTTGTCTTCAATTCCTCATGTTCTTTGTCGTTGTATACTGTTTACCTCTTGCATAATTCTAGCGAAGATAATAGATAGAGATTTCGTGATAAACAATGAATATTTGGGTCTTTGAATCGTAACGTTTTAATAAGCTATACTCAACCTGGTTGCAAAATGAACCTTAAGTTAAAACGAAGGTTTCTTACTTATTGATAAAGAAAGATTAGATTTATGCACCTTCAGTGCTTTCCTTGATCATATTTTCATCCAGGGAATCCCTCAAAATTTGCACCCAAGCCCTCATCAAAAAAGAGCACACAAACGAAAAAACTAAAGAACCTCAATTGGAACTATAAATTATTCATAAACACGAGCAGGTTAGAATTACGTGTCTCTTTGGATACGTCGATGCTCGTTTTGGAGGGATAACGAGTGTGTGAATAACAGCTTTATAGGTGACTCCTTTTCAGTTAACTTTCATAAAAAAAGCACTTAGATGTTTTAACCAGAACGACGTAGTTGTTTCGAGCGTGTCGCTATCGGATTTTAACATTTTAAGGTGTCCAACATGAATATTATTCATCTCATTCGAGAGCAAACGTATTCCGGCTAACGAAGGTAATTGTTACTTTTCGGCGAAGAGAACCGAAACCAAGAATACGAAATACGATTTTTTACGCATCAACTCCGTTTGGTATTAGCTTTTTTTTAATACAAGCCAACATTTTCTTATGACACTCGAATTTTGTTTTGCAGTTAATAAGTGAACTTATTATATGGCTCTGTCTCACGAGGAATGGGAACAAAAAATTCACGAATTTGATTGGCTAAAATTGATATTGACCGCGGTCTAGATTTTCCCAGCTACACCGGCATCTAGACCGGTACTGTTTTGCGGTGAAAAGATGCAAACTAAAATGCAAAAATATTGAGTATTTTCGTCTACCAATATTTATTTATGGAAGTGCCAAAAAGCATGATGACAAAAGAGAGGATGACGAGGAAACTTTGACAGAATTAAGTTCAGCACATGGCCACTCATCGCCGTTCGCAAGCAAAATGTCAGTTAGTACAACCAGTTACATTAAACGAATTAAATTGTTCTTGTTTGCCATATAATAAATATCTTACTAACCGAGCTTAGTCAGGCTGTATGGGAGAATCTTGACCTCTGTCGTGTGTACAGATCTCACTGCGTTCGGTCTGTACTCACGAGCTCGGTCAAGATTCTCCTATACAGACCTCCTGCTCGGTTAATAAGAGCTAAGTAAAATTGATAAAAGCTATTAATTTTTATACAACTGTGTTTTGCTTCAGACATAATAATTTATGCAATGATGACGTATTACTTGCTAGGGTCATGAGTCCTAAAAAGAGGAAATGAAGTCATGAAAAAAGTCAGAAGCCTACAACTCTAATTCTTTGGCCATCACAGCTTAAGATAAAATCCTTTTTTTCCTTACAAAGATCACTTGAATCAACCTCGTTCCCAGGGGCTCTCTTCTCTGCCTCCAGACCCTGGGAACGAGGTTGCACTTGAATCGCTCTCAAATGTCAAAAGTAATATGAAAGCAAGATTCTGGGACTCTCACGATTTCTACGTTACATGACGTACGATTACATGACAGACAAACTGAAGGCTCTAACAAGTAAAGATCACTATTCAGCTATCGCCGACCACATCACAACGACTGGACGCAACATCAAATGGGACAAGTTTGTTATTGCATCGGAAAAAACATATTATCGTTGTAAAAGAAAAGAGACATCGTATATCCAGGAGCGAAAGCCCTGTATAAATTCAAACGTTAGCAGTGAGAAGTTGTTACTATATTAGTAACAATCAACAGGTGTCAATGCTTTCTTGCTGCAGTATTTTAACATCGTTAATACAGTGCACAGATCTGTGGGATATTTCGTGTGACTTACATGATGTAAAATATTACGGATAGTTGACCGGAAGGGTAAATTAGAACGGTAAATAGCAGAGCGTGCGGATATTGGATATTCAATATGTCCACTGAATTCTACGACTCGCGACGAGGATGCTTTTTACGGTGTAAATAACGTTTGTGACAGAAAATGAATTTGAGAGAATTGGATATTGGAGGAATTCGGCCATTTGATGTCAATAGTGATCCGAATAGTGTGGGCACTGAGTGCAATTGCAAGCGATGGCTTCGTAGTTTCAATTGTACGCGGGGGGTTCCAATGAGTTACGGCGTAAACGTCTGGAAAAAGGTCAGACACTCACACTTCAAAACTCACAAGAAATTTCCCGGAATTTTGAGGCAGTCAAAAGGTCAATCTAGAGTGTGAGTCTGCCAAGTGGATCAGTAAATCGAGTCAATGATAGAATGCCCGGACGGAATGGTCGAGATAATGCGCTGCAATGCGCAATGAGAGGCGAGTGTTATTGGTGTGGTAGGCGTGGTCATTTTGCCAGAGATCCCCAGTGTCCGGCCAGGGGAAAAACGTTCTCCAAATATTCTCAACGGGGGCAGTTTGCAAATTTAAGCAAAACCAAATTTACAGAAGTTTCGAGTAGATCCCGGGTTCGGTATACATGCAGGCTCAAGATTGTCAGGAGGAAGAAGATGAGTATGTCTTTGCAGTCACTGATGATGTTCAAGGAGGAAGGAAGATCACAGTATACAGTGGGGGTATCCTAGTGAAAATGATCATTGATTCTGGAGCAGGTGCAAATGTCATTAGTTTAGCATTGTGGGGACTATTGAAGAAGCAACATATTACGTGTGCAAAAAAGCTGCATGTTTATGGTGCAGTTACACCTCTTGAAGTGATAGGAACGTTTATAGCAGATCTGACAGTAGGCAGCAAATGTGTTTCAGCTGAATTTACCGTTATCAAAGGGCGGAAAGAACCACCACTAGGAAGAGAATCAGCCAATGAGCTGGGAGTCCTAAAATTGCAAGGCCCGTTGAATCTTGTGGCAGATTACAGTGAGATAACCAGAAGATGCAAGGATGTATTTACAGGAATAGGAAAGTTCAAGGACTTTCAACTGAAACTTCATATCGATCAGCAGATCCAATTGCGCAGCCTTTGAGGCGGCCTGCATTCAGTTTAAAGGAAAAGATCGAGAGAAATCGTGACGCATGATTAAAGGTAGACATCATTGAGAAGGTTGATGGCTTAACTCCGTGGGCTTTTGTGGTTGTACCTAAGCCAAATGGTGATGTAAGGTTATGTATGGGCCTGTGAAAAGTTTCATGTGTATCTTTATGGGTTAGATTTTGAACTGTGGACGGACCACAAACCTTTGGAGTTCATTTACTCAGCGCAGTCTAGGCCCTCGGCGAGAATTGAGCGATGGGTCCTGCAGTTACAACCATATTCATTCTCTGTAAAGTATTTGCCAGGGTCAACGAACATTGAAGATGCGTTGTCACGCCTCACGAAGACCGAAAAACTACAGCCTAGGAATGTAGCAGAAGAATACATCAGATTCGTAGCCAACACAGCAGTGCCACGAGCTATGAGTACAGAAGAAATAGAAGAAGAGTATGCAGTAGATAAAGAATTGAAGTATCAAGTAAAGCTATGATCCTCGCAGTTATGGACACAATTTTAACAATGAACCTTGTTGAAGTCTTGAATTTTTCAGGCTTCTCTACGCAATTCCTAAAATTAGAGCTTTACTTGATTTCATATCCGCAGTTCAGTATATGATTCATTTCATATATCATTTCGTTCATCAAGTTGAATTGAAGTATGTACGACAGATTATTGAGACAGGAAATTGGGAGAATCCCACATGCGCAAAGTACAAACCAATCCGAAATTTGTAATTCGGGAAACCAGAATTGTTGTACATAACAGGCGGCGTACAAAACCAATTGAATTAGCCCATGAAGGACACCAAGGGATGGCCAGAATGAAGCAAAGCTTGCGGATAGAGGTCTGGTGGCCAGCTTATGATAAGGAAGCTGAAGCATTTTGCAGAACATGCCATGGGTGTCAAGTTGTGAGTGGACCAATCAATCCCGAACCTCTTCACCTGAGTAACTGAATTGCCTCAAAGACCTTGGCAAGACATTTCAATTGATTTCATGGGTTCACTGCCATCAGGAGACTATGTCTTTGCAGTGACTGACTATTACATTAGATATGTGGAAGTTAGCATCTCAAAGAAAAACACAGCAGATGTGGCCATCAGTGGTCTAGAGAGAATTTTTTCGACCCATGGTTTGCCTACAAGTGACGATGGCCCTCATTTTGTGGTAGAGTCTTTTCTAACATTTATAAATGACAATGGCATGAAGCACGGAATCAATCCATTGTGGCCCCAGGCAAATGGGGGAGATCGAGCGCCAGAACCCGTCTGTCCTTAAGCGAATGCAAATTGCCCAAGTTGAAAGAGAAGATTGGGGGAAAGCAGTACAAACTTATTTAGTTGCTTAGCGGAACACTCCCCATCTCAGTACAGGTGCGTGACCAGCAGGGGTAATATTCAGAAGAAAACTGCGCACAAGACTTCCAGAGTTGAGGGAGGCTGCTAAACTGGATGAAGAAGTAAGATATCGAGACAGAGACAGAAGGGTCAATATGAAAGAATATGCTGACAAAACCCGCAATGCGGAAAAAAGCGGTTTGGTGGCCGGTGACAGTGAATAAACAAGTGGACCCGCACCCCTTTTGAGAGTCAACCTTATGAAATGACTGACAAGTGTGGCAAGAGTAGCATGAAGGAACCCAGTATAAGAGAAATAGTACACATGCGAAGCTCTACCATGAAAGAGATGAACAATTAAGTATTGCTTCGCAGGAAGAGCAACCAGTACCTCAAGGAACGGAAGTTGAAGATCTCCCTGCTGATCAAGAAGATACGCGACAAGGGGAGGAAGACTGTTCCAAGCTGGGTATGGAGGATACCCTTTCCTGTGAAGTCTCCACGACCGGTCGCGAAAGGCAAGTACCAAAGAAACTGTAAGACTTTGTTTTATATTGAACATTGAAAAACGATTCTTTTTGGGACTTATAGGTATATAGGTATAAGATATTTGCTTAATCTGATTCATCTGGTTCAATCCGTGCACTGAATTCTACACTTACTTTCAAATCAACATGATTACTTTGAGTCCGTGACAGAGCTATTGTTGACAAGAACAAAGAACACTCGAGCTCTCGTTCTCTTGATCAGCGGTCGGGAATGAGAGACAAATCCCAAAAAAAGGCCATGTTTGAGTGGGTGTTGAAAAACGGTTTGATTTTGTTTAAAATGTAATAGTCAAATACGTACCGGCGGCAACATTTCCTAAATTGACACTATATTCTATGAAGCCTCATACTGAGCTTCCTTTTGTAAGAGTTCAGATTTCCCTAACCTTTTGAGAGCGTAGTCCAATGCGTTATGGAAGTGCTCTACTTTAGCGGAAGAAACTTCATTTCTTAAAGTTTGAATTTCCACGTGTGGTCTAAAGACTTTTAATTCCACGCCTTCGCAGTTAGTCAATTGGAACCAGAGTTTTCCGGTTCGGGTTTTGGATTATTCCAGAGCCTCTCGCACCCTTTCCGCTGAACAAGGGTAACGGAGGATTGGATTGAACAAAGAAGTGAAGAATAATTCTTAATTAGGGTCCCTCCGTTGGGAGGACGACAAGTAGTTAATTAATATTCCAGTAAGCAATGATAGTTTTTGTCCATACAACAAGTGCGCAATTCGTAGTGGTTTATCACATCATTCACTGTATACTATATAATGTTCAACTCAGTAGTTTAAATTCGCCGTAAAATCTTTCTATGGATTTGTGATGTCTGTTGTTAGAAAAGTTCTAAAAAGTAGATAAATGTAAACATTCGAGTCACCTATTTTCAGACTGGCAAATGACTTATGAGATGCCATACCCAAAAACAATTTTATACATTTGTGAGAAGCTTAAATATTTACGCCTGAGATCTGAGGAATCCCAATTCAATATCGCCAGCCATTCCGTAAACGCCTTCTCTGTACTACAAATTAGTCCGGCTACGGCATCCTTCGTGAGGATATAAATTAAAGGCATGGATTTCTTGTAAAAGATATATATCCCAAAACAAAACCTGAGTTCAGCTTAAGCTGTCCCAAAACCGACCGGATTAGAAGGCACAAAAGTTCTTATCAGACCCAAAAGCTTGTCATCCTTGGCCCAATTGGTAATAATGTAGCTTCAGTATTTGTTGTAATACAGGTTGTCGCTCACATGCTTTTGGATTTTATTGTTACTTTTATGGCAGTTCTGTCGACTCAAACAAAAACCTGAGGGCAATACCTGTGAAAGGCATCGACCAACCGGCTCGAAGGGGTTAGTTGATGTCCGTAGTAGAGTCTTTATTCTACAGCACATGACAGATGGCAAAACTTCATTGCTATCAAGAAATGTTGCAGTGAAGTGAGCAAAGAAGCTTGAAATGAAAATCCTAAACTACAGCCAGTCTCTTTTTCACCGCTGAGTTAGTCGAGCGCTTGGAGAATACAGGCAGGAGAAAGAAATGGCCGCGCGAAATCTGGATTCTAGTCGGTCACGTGCACGATTGTTTAATAAATATTTCCCCCTGATCCGTCACGTAGCCTTTCGTGGTCTAGTGGTGAGAGAGTCAATGTCCCCGCTGTTGTCCCGGCTTTTGTGGACGCCAGCTGTCAAATCATCGCTCAATATCCCCGGTCAAACAGATATTTTTTTGATTTCCCCTCCCCCCGGGGACAAAAAGCCGTTAAATACACACTGTAGTGTTAAGTTCTTTTAATCGGGTTAGTATTTTCATGCTAAAGTAAGAGAAAAAAATGGTCAGCTCCAAACACAGAGGAGAATGAGGCTAGCCAGCGCTGGTCATGCGCAACGCCATCCTGAGCTCATCCTTCACCTCCTTGTACTTTGGGAGTCCACGCACGGACACAGGAGCAGACAGAGACCGAGATTAACCTTTGTTGACAGCCTGCGATTAGACACAGGGTTGAAACGGGAGACGAAGGAGATATCAGTGACGATGGCTGACAGAGACCTTTGGAGAGCACTTGTCCATGACTCCCGGGAATACTACCCGCCCTTAAATAACTATTACAGTAACGGGAAATAGTATTCATTAGGCGCTTTTGACGTTACGTCATCACCGACATGCTGGTGGACGAGAACAAAAGATCTCTCATTGGTTGCGGTCACAATTGAGAGAACCACAGTGTAACACTTGTGTTTACACTACTCAAGAGTCAACTCTCTGGTGTTTTGTATCTTTAATGTGACTCAGCAGTTTTCACAAATAGTACTCCTTGTAATACACTATAAATACTGCAACAGAACTTTCTACATGCTTAGAGTAAAAGTATAAAAGCAGACTCGTAAGTAATAGAAAGGACTCTCTCCTTATTTCCCCGAGGGCTCACCCTTGTGGCAGGCTGTGATTGAACTTATCATTATGGATGCTATACTAGGGGGGAGGGGGGGGGGGGTAGTGGTATACCAGTATACCCGAAAAAAATTCCCCGAAATACCCCAAAATACCCAAAATTAATGGAAGCATTGTACACTGTATACCTGAAATTCAAAGAAAGTGATATACCGAACACCCGTATTTAAGCTGCAATATACCGTATACCCGATTTAGAAAGCCCCTGTATACCGTATACCCAAAAACCCTGGCCGACCCTGTATACTGTAAGGAAGCTATAATCAACAGCTGCGATAACTATGGCAGAGCTGTAACCTTTGACCTTGCTATATTCAGAAAAAAATCAAAGAAAGAGACGATAGCCATAAAGGGAAGGAGACAAAGAACTCAAAGTTCATTCTGAAGACCTCCGTAGGAGTTTGTGTAGACAGTAAAATCCAGTGAGTGGAAAGAATCCAGTAAATCAACAAAGTCCAGCATTGTTGTCTCTAGTCGGTGGAACTTGGAGTTCAAAGTTCATCAAAATCAGTACCTGCATGGCCATGAAAGAGAGTAAGCCTGCTTTACGAACTGCTAGTAAATTAACTTAATCTGTAACCTAAGTAATCGTAACAGTGTACAACTAATTATTAACAAATAAGAGTTAAAAGGGGTAACTGCTCGTGGTCACACTTTTGTTGCGTGCCTTATTTCGTTCATCTCTTGGTTATCATCCAGCGCGTATCACTGGGAGAACACTAGAACTTGATGTAACACTAGTGTTAATAGACCATATTCGTATTCTCAGTATTGGACTGGAACTAGCTTGCAATGGAGGCTAATGAGGGGGAATCTTTTCAAATGCAATAACACCTTTAATATATTCCCCCGCATTAGCCTCTATTGCGAGATAGTTCAGGTCCAATACTGAGAATACGAATACGGTCTATTCCCTAATGCGACTGCAGCCTCTGGTGTTTTGAATCCCACGGGGAACACTGAGCAATAGAAGTTGATTTAACACTGGTGTTAGCTCCCTAATGCGACCGCAACGATTATTATAATAGCTCCTGTTGTTCGTTCACCAGCAATTGTACATTGCAGTATCGTTATCTGTGTCTCTAGAGATTGGATGCAAACCACCGATAGTATTATTTCTGGATCGTAAATCATAGTATTCAATAAAAAGTTTTAGATAGTTGTCCTTGTTAGGGCTCCCTAATAACTATTTTTCTATTATTGATGCATTAATGCATGCAAATAATAGTGCAAAACAAATAGGATTTTTAACGATAAAATGATAAATAAAATGATATATTCATTCCTCACGGGAACATTAGAACCCATAAATGACCAGCTCCCAACGTCAGTGGCTTCATAGCTCAGTTGGTTAGAGTGTCGCACCGGTATCGCGAGGTCACGGGCTCAAATCCCGTTGAAGTCCTGAATTTTTTCAGGCTTCTCTACGCAATTGTAAAAATTGCGTTCATAACTGCGAGGATCATAGCTTCACTTAAATAGGATTTTTGCCATTGTTCAAATCTCAAGCGCACGGATTACAATAAGTTAATCTCGTGGTGTCCCGCAAGGATCTCTTTTGGGACCGCTTTTGTTTAATATATATATATTAATGACAACCCGTATTACCAAGAATATGGAATTGAGGCTCTACGCAGATGACACAACCGGTTATGCTGCTAGTAACTCACCTGCGACCTTGGAATTCTACATCAATTGGCTTGAAGATAACTACCTCACCATCAATGCCACTAAGACGCAGGCTATGATTGTTGGCAAATCCAACTATAATTATGAGCTCACTCTAAAGTCAAATAATATTCTGACTATCGATGAACTTAAGTTGCTGGGAGTGACGATTGACAATAAGCTCACCTTTTCTTCACATATTAAATTGGTTCTTAGTAAAATTCATGCAAAGATAGCCGCCTTGCGCAGAATCAGGAATTTTATTGATAGTGACACTGCGGTTAAACTATATAAGTCATACATTCTACCTCATTTTGACTATTGTAGTGCTCTTCTAATAGGAATTAATCAACCTTTATCTGATAAGTTAGAAAATGCCAATTATTACGTACTTAGAACTCTCTTCAATCTACCTAAGTCTATTAGTTACGAGCAGATCTTGTTGCAGTATAATTTAGATTCCATTTAGCATAGGCGCCTGGCCCAAGCTCTGACACTCGTGTACAAAAGCTATCCCAATTATATAAGTAATATGTTTAGAATCAAAAACTGTGTTTACAATCTTCGCGGCAATGGTAGCAGACACGATCAGCCGGCCCCCAATACTGGTTTTAAACACAGATCTTTTTCGTATAGTTGCGTGCCGTCTCTGGAACAAGAAACCTTTGCATGTTAGGGAGGCCCCAAATCTTAAGAATTTTATGGCCAAACTAAAGAAACTTAAGTTGAGCCAGGACGAGTGTCGCTGTAATTCCTGCTCTAATTAGATGCTATTATAAATTTATAGTATGGATAGGTAATTTTATTATAGATTCTTAGTCTAATATTTTCTTAATTTATACACTAATGTAGATACACGTACATTTTTGTAACGAGTCTTTTTTAGGCTCATCAATGTCACGTGTTTAAATAAAGTTTTTCAGTTTTTCAGTTCAGTGTTGGATGAGCTGATTTCTCCAATTAATCGGTCACTGAACATGTTGTATGCAACTCCTCTCTCTTTGACAACACGTGAATGCTTTATGTTCAATAACAGAAAAATTATTATCATGTTTTCCCGGATTCACGACTGCTTAACCCCTCTTTTTTTGAGTAGTTGATTTGTTTCTTGTGGGTCGATAAAACTTCCTGCTGTCCTCAAATGAGCTCTCTTAATTTTTTTAAACCATCAAAGATCATCCAGTGTTCACCATACGTCAGAAGTGAAACAATACGAATTAATCAAGGAGACCTTTTTTGGCAAACGAGTGAAATGGCTGTGCGCATGCGTGATGTGTTGGCCACACCGGGTTGGTTTTATGGTGCGTTCACCTTGCTTTCGATGATTTTTGTAAAAGAAAGACACCTGATTGGTCAGTTGTAATGACGTGGTGAAATTTAAGACTTGGCAGCTTTGCTGTTTTGAATGATCTGACAAAATGGCCTCTGTGGTGGGTATCACGTTTGCGGCCAAATTTCAAAACTTTGACTTTGAATACAATGGGAAAAGTTCTCTTGACTGCATATTGTGAAAAAGACTGTAGAAAAACACATGCAGGTAGTCAAGATAACAAGAATCGTCCTCAGAGGCAGGCATTGGTCATGTTTAAACTTTTATTCCCAATCAACAGAATGTTTATTACAATCAAAAGAAGCCCCAATGAAGCAAAGTCGCCATTATCCACACTAATGTATACGTAATTCCCTATATAAGTGATTTATGTCCCTTTAAAGAGCTTAACTTTCGCTGGACTGAAGCTTTTATGTCGTTATCTAAGCTTGAGGTTTAGCAACTTCCTCTACAAAGATCCGGGACACTGAACCCCAACCTGTGTAGGCATCAGCATTTCCATAGCTAGGACAATTGCCGACCCAGAATCCCAAGCGCACCCTTCCCTTGTGAATGTTGTTGCAGTGCCCTTCAATATGGCGGACGCGATAAGTACTCTGAGATTTTGCCCAACCTAAGTACGCAATACCATCAATAGGGAGGGGAGCTGAACATTCAGCATCGTTGAAGGTGAAGTACCAGCGTTTACAGCAATCAGTGCAGCCTTCAACGTTAAGAGTACCAGTCCAGGCCACATGAAGAGCTGTATCAGAGAAGTTCTTGGTGAACACGCAATCCTGTGTAATAAAAATCGTCTTATATTAAACGTATGAAAGACCATAAAAGTAGAGATGAGTCAGTAATAAATCACCGTCTTATTATTATTATTATTATTATTATTATTATTATTATTATTATTATTATTATTGTTATTATTATATTAAGATTATTACTTGTAAAAAATTGCGAGAAAACGATTCTTAAAAACATTTAAGAAATCTTTAAAAAGCGGTTAAAATATATATATACACGACGTTTCGACGTTCTCAGACGTCATTATCAAGTGAAAAGGAAATAGTATGAATATTCTTTAAATACAAGAAAAACAATAGTTCATTATTCATCCTGTTTATGTCATTTTGAAATGATTTTAATAAAGCATTTCAAGCAATATTTACTAGTAAAATGACTTTCAAAAATCAATTAATACTTTCTTGAAAATTCTTGTAAATAAGATGACAAAGTTTGAATATGCTTCCTTTAATGATGTAATAATAACAGTATATAGATTATTCAAGTACAACCCTTATAAATTTTTTAAATGGAAAGAGGTAAAGTGCATAATGGTAATTATTATAGCTCTTTTTCAAAGTTAGTTAACAACTTGAACACATTCACAACTAATTGTTTAGGGGATTCTTTTGGGTGGGGGCGGGAGGAGAGGGGCACTTTGTAAGCTTAATACCCAAACAAATGAATAATTTATTTAAAATAGAAATGCCATTTATTTCTAGTGGTGGCATAGTGCATGTGATGTTCTCTGCAATATTTTCGGGTTTTAAAATTCCTGTGGTAAGCAGTTTTATGTAAGTGTAAATAGTACTTCGCCTCAGATGAGACAAATTTTGTGCAAATAAATAAATAATTTAATTATGAACCATTGTCAATCTCCATGTTTTTCCCTGCAAAATTAGTTTATGATGTATCTACACTGATTGGGATTTTTTAAAATTTATTGCAAAGCATCGAAACCCACTAGGCAAGACATCGCTGGGTAGCATTAAGAAGACGTCCGATCAAGCAACTGGCTCGAAGTGACAGATTTCAATAGGACAATGGGCTCACTTTGCTGGTCGCTTGCGCGCGCCTTGCCACTTTTAAATTTAAACTGTTTAACTCAAATTACTCTTATGATATTTGTGTGTCGGCTGTTAAAGGCGATTCCCGTATCACGAATTATTTTCTAAGATTTGGTCACGAGAACGCATGAGCTGCCGACTTGAGTCTCGTTCTCCGAGTTAGAATTTCTTGTGCGCGTCGTTTCATCAACTTGAAACTTTTGCAGCTTAGGGCAATATGACAATATACAAATTGAAAAAAGCTTCAAATTTAATGCTTTTCCAGTGGTTTAATTTTCAGACGTTAAAGTTTGCCAAGTCAAAGACACAATGGGGCAGAGTGAGATGATATCATAACAAGATTTGGGACCACTTTGTAGACAACACCGTATCACACAATACCTGCTGTGTTGAGCCTTGCACTTTAAATGACAATTTCTTCACACAAATCTTTTCTTTGGTTGTTGGGCTTACTGCAGCAAGCGAGAATTCCCGTATCACGGCCTATGACAAAAGTCTCGAATAAGGGAATCAAAATATTTTTTGCCAAGGAAATTTAAATAATCTGGAGCACTCGTAAGGGAAAGCCTTGCGTCTTGGCTTAATCTGTTCGTTCACGATTCAAAATCAGCCCTATTTCTTCTCCAGAACAATTCCCGACTCTATTTCGAGCATGTGGCTCAAAATTTCAAGGTTGGGAAGCTTTATAGCGAATTGAGATGTTCTTCGCCAGTGGGCTGCCATTTTTCAACTCCATCTTGTTAGCTGATTTATCGTTGTCCTCGCTTCAAACGCCAGTTTAGCCACATTTTTTAATGTAAACTCACATTTCAATTTAAATCCGACTTATTTTATTATTAAGCAGCACTCCATTTTGAGTTGAAGTCTCTTAAATAAGGAAAAACAACGCCAGGAAGGCAAAACTATCCTCTGCTCCTTGCAATTTCTTCACTTCATCGCCACACTTTTGACTCGTCATCTTCGCTTCGTTTGTGATCCTTCGCCGTATTTCCCGTTGTACTGAACCAGTATCAGTCATAAAGATAAGGTAATGCCCAAGTCTTTCAAGTGACTCATCATTTTTGCATTCATTGTGTGCCGTCCTTTTGGAAACAAGCGATGAATATTAACGAGGCCAGCACGACCTCCGCCATTTCTCATGTTCCCGCGTTTCGAATGAGTTTGACTAAATTTCAAGGGATTTTCGGGGTGATGAGGCGCATGCGCAACATTAGTCTCCTTTGTTACCCTGATCCCCTTTTGGTCCGTCACGGCCGTCTCGTCCATCGCGGCCGGGGAATCCTGGGGACCCAGGCTTGCCATGCATGCCGGGAATACCACAACGGCAAATCGACGAGGATTGCTGAAAGACACAGGTATCTCAATCTGTCTGTTAATTGATTACGAACTTAACGTTATTGCTGAAGAAACTTTTTCATACGTGTAAACAATTCTACAGATTGAAATATGTTCTGGAGGAATCTACTTTCGCCCTTTTTCTCATAAAACACTTACTTCTCAATTCTAAAGTTTGATTTTTACCTAATTTTTGATGTTTCGTTTTTGTCGGCAGGAGCAAAGCGGTAGAGGATAGGATATATTATTACCCGGGTAGAATGTGTCCTCATACAGGTTCAAAAAACTGAATTTTTTTAGTATAATTCTAAAATGTCGAAACAATAGCTCGAAATATCGATTCTTTAAAAAATATAAAAATCCAAGAGTGAGATTAAATGAACCAATTTATAGGGTACACAAACAGATCCCTTCTGTCCAGTTGGCTTAGGGCAACTATATTGTTCGAAAAGTATTTTAGCCCAAAAGTTTCAGATAATCTATAAGGTGATTGTATAAACCTTAAAATGCACAGTGACAGCAACTAACTCTCTTTATTTTGAAAGAAATGTATATATTTGAAGTATGGGTTATATAGTAGTCCTGTTCCAGGACTTCCTTTTACACCGTCCATTAGATGGGCCTGGAACCCAGGCGGGAAAAGAGAGGGTCCTGTATTACTTGCAGGCGTATGCTCGGAATGACGCCATTTTTGCCCTAAAACTGGGGGAAAAACCATATTAGGAAAAACATTTCTTATTTGGGCGTAGTTTATTCGGAGTGCTTTTGTACGGGAAACATGGTGTATAATGTGAAAGGAAATTATAATGCCAAGTTTCTGGAGGCAATTTATTTCGCACTTATTAAGAAATGCCACTTTAACTTTGTGGTTTAGGCGGAACAATTTCAAGCTATTCATGCAGTCGTTACTGGAAATGATGTTTTTGTTAAAGCAGCAACATAATTTGGCAAGTCTGCTTGCTACAATGTTGTTGCTTTAATATGTTTTTGTGATTTTCTTCAATCCGAGTCCGATATTAATTGTAAATCAGTCCTTCTTATCGTGAGTTTCTATCGTGGAAGTGACATCAAAAGAAGCGCCAGTAAGATCGAAGACATTTTGATGAGAATAGAGGTTACGTGCTCTCTCTGATATTCTATAGAAAAAGGTAAAATTGAAGTAAGGTCCACATAGACGTTTCGCATCACCCGCATCTGCAATGGTAGCCATAATTTCAATTTTTTCCATGTTTTTTTTCCCTTGAGAGTATAGATATAATATTGTTATACAGAAATATTTGTCCACGTTTCATTTCATGTCATTCCGCAATTCGATCATATGAAAATATTCCCAAAATCATTTCATTCATTGACCTCTAATGCAAGTGACCAGCTCGCAGCTGGTTGAGGATATTTCACTGAGTTGGCAGAGCAAGTGCGGTCCAATCGCACGGTCATGGAATAGAACTGATATTCATCCCGTTCAAGGCCTAGATTTTTTCATGATTGCTTGCAACTGCTTAAGCTTCTTATCTAACTTTAAAATCTTTAGAGGGTGGGATCAAGGACAAAATGATGTCAAACACTATCTTACAAGTTTAAGAATGAAATGCGTGTGTACGCGGCTGCATTAATATGCAGCACGGAAGTTTCGGGCTTTCAGACTCGTGTTTTGCACATATGATAAGCTGCATCTACACGCTCAAATTTTAAGCTAGTGAGTAAATGACGTCACTTTTCCGCAGATCCAACCTTCTCAGGTCCAGTCGGTCAGTTTTGAACGTGAGTAATGGTGGACCGTCAAATCCAAAACTTACACTCAAAGTAGACAGCCTTTGGATTAAAATCAAACCTCAAAAGTTTGCCAGTCCGGTGTAACACATGTACAGTTACGCAAACACACTTTCAAAATCTGAGGGAAAAAAGGAGGACTAGCGATTTTTTTTATCATAGTAGCACTTTAAGTAGTTGCAAGTAAGCTTGAAAAATCCAGGCCTTGAACTGGATTCTATCTCATGACCGCGGGACTTGCTCTTCCAACTGAAATGTGCTGCCAGCTGGGAGCTGGTCAATCGCACGCCTGCGCAGGGTGCATTTTCACACTTAGTCTGCAATTTACTCCCAGTCTGCAGTCTGCATTTACCACTGAGCGTCTAACCAGCTTCAAGGATTTCTTGTGGCATATAGTGTTAATTAGCCTATCACAGGCTTTCAAATGTGGGTGATTTTTTTAATCTGCTAAATAAGCTATAGCTATGAGAAAGATGTATGGAAGAATAAAGACAGACAGCCTTTATTTTAGGACGATAAAAGTTTTAATGCTCTGCAACTTGTGGGATCGTGCAAATAAAAACTAAATATCTAAAACAAAACAACAAATGAACGCTACAGCTATATACAATAAAATAAATGTTAAAAACTCTGGCTAAAACTGTTTACATCAAACACTGAATCTTAAATTAATTTAAAAAGCGATATGCATGCCCTTTATATCAAACCGATAACTTTCCTTAAACCTAGCTAAAATCTGTACTTCTAAAATTTCAATATACGTAGATTTCATGAAATGTAACTTTTAAAATTTGCAGTCGACACAGAAGTCTCCATAAATTTCAATTCTTTGAAAAGGTCACAAGATTGAAGTGTCTTTGCCAGACTCTTGTAGTTCTTGTCCGCAAAGTCTTGTATGTTACGTACGATAGCATTCCACAATAAGAAGGGAACAATCTCTCTCTAACACTGAAAGAATACGATGTTTTTCGACACAAAGTCTTTTTTGCTATATAGATTAGATAGACAGTAAAAGTTTACTTTTATTAAACTTAGGTATTATAATAATCCACATTGATCGATCGCGAGGAGTAAAAGGGAGACCAAAGCTCCTAAAACTCAACTTGAACAATGTGAACTTGAGTTGAGCTGCTGTGCAACAACTATGCACGTGCGGTGCGTGTGTTTGGTCGGGTATAACAAGCATGCAGTAGGACACGGACACCACTGCATTCTGACGTAATGCAAGGCCTTTACGGGCCCTTATTCTGGCAGCAACGCGCATGCACCGCTATTTTTAGATTAATTTTTTCAAGACGTGTGACTCTCACAAGAGCCTTGCCAGCTAGTCGTAAGCCTTACATATTAAATCATTATCATGATAAAGAACAGTTTTGTTAATTATCCAGGCCCATTAGAACTATCCACTTGATGATTTCTCTGATCAAATTTGGCTTCGCTTACGTTGCACCAACACTATCGATTCCTTGCTTCTGAAGCACTGAAACGACAAGCAAGGCTGTTCCGAGAAAAAGACGATGTTTTAAGTAAGGTGGGTTAGAGCTGCTTGGGAACACTAAAAAATAAGAGACACAAAACGTCATAAATACTTAGGACTACCAGTTAGTGTAGGTCTCCTTCTTAATGTAACAAAACACTGTGGAAGACCCGGCACTGACGAACAACTCGGAAGAGTGAGTTGGGTTTAGCCTTTCCAATCCGATTAAAATAGATCAGTATGAAGTCCAATGCACTTCGGCCAAGAAACATCGGAGGACGAGAACGACTACAAGTACAAGTTATCCGTACTGAGCATGCGCATAAGGTTTGGAGGCCGACAATTTTCAAAGTGCGCATGCTCAGAACGGAAAACGGTTACTCGTAGTCGTTCTCGTCCTCCGATGGTTCTTGGCCGAAGTGCATTAAACTTCATACTGATCTATTTTAATCGGTTAGGAAAGACTGAACACAACTCACTCTTCCAAGTTGCTCGTCAGCGTGGGGTCTTCCACAGTGATTTGTTATATTTAGCCTGAGGTACGTAAATTAAGGAAATAAACACTCACAGGTAGTCTCAGGTATGACGTTTTGTATCTCTTACTTTTTAGTGTTCCTAAGCATCTGTAACCCACCTTGTTTGACTAGAGAGAGACCGCTGTCCGCGTCTCAAAAACGCGCGTGCTTAAGCTCCCTAGTATTTGACGAGTTCGCGCCCTTGAGAGCTGATGTCCGTAGTATAGTTTTTATTCTACAGCACATGGCAGATGGCAAAACTTCATTGCTATCAAGAAATGTTGCAGTGAAGTGAGCAAAGAAGCTTGAAATGAAAATCCTAGACTACGGCCAGTCTCTTTTTCACCGCTGAGTTAGTCGAGCGCATGGAGAATACAGGCAGGAGAAAGAAATGGCCGCGCGAAATCTGGATTCTAGTCGGTCACGTGCACAATTGTTTAATAAATATTTCCCCCTGATCCGTCACGTAGCCTTTCGTGGTCTAGTGGTGAGAGAGTCAATGTCCGCGCTGTTGTCCCGGCTTTTGTGGACGCCAGCTGTCAAATCACCGCTAAATATCCCCGGTCAAACAGACATTTTGTTGATTTCCCCTCCCTCCGAGGCAAAATAGCCGTTAAATACGCACTGTGGTGTTAAAGTGGTACTATGATCAAATTTTTACCCCTTGATTTTTTGAGTGTATCACATAGAATTCCATGAAAGAACAAAAACGCTATTTACCATTTGCAAATATCTTCATTAGTTCCGGAGATATTAAAGTTTAAAAAATGGGTAAATTATGCAAATGAGATGACTGATGACGTCATACACTCAACCCAATATTATATTGAGTATATAAATAGGGCTACCTTGGCCAATTTGCAGCACAGACCATTGAAACTTGGTAGTCTAATAGTTCTACAGGAAACACACCTATGGCTATAAAAAAATTCTGTTCCCATGGTAACTCACTCCTTTCCAGTCCCCACCCACTTGATTTCAATATGTTAGTGGTTTTCAGCTTGAAAAATGTTAAATAAGGCCACAAACTCGAGCTAACATATGTATATGCTTGCTGGATCATGCATATGAAGTGCTTTGTAACCATTGTTGACAGCCTACGATTAGACACAGGGTTGAAACGGGAGACGAAGGAGATAGCAGTGACGATGGCTGACAGAGACCTTTGGAGAGCACTAATCCATGACTCCCGGGAATACTACCCGCCCTTAAATAACTATTACAGTAACGGGAAATAGTATTCATTAGGCGGTTTTGACGTTACGTCATCACCGACATGCTGGTGGACGAGAACAAAAGATCTCTCATTGGTTGCGGTCACAATTGAGAGAACCACAGTGTAACACTAGTGTTTACACTACTCAAGTGTCAACTCTCTGGTGTTTTGTATCTTTAATGTGACTCAGCAGTTTTCACAAATAGTACTCCAGTGTAACACTAGTGTTCACACTACTCAAGTGTCAACTCTCTGGTGTTTTGTATCTTTAATGTGACTCAGCAGTTTTCACAAATACTACTCCAGTGTAACATTAGTGTTCACACTACTCAAGTGTCAACTCTCTGGTGTTTTGTATCTTTAATGTGACTCAGCAGTTTCCACAAATAGTATTCCTTGTAATACACTATAAATGCTGCAACAGAACTTTCTAGATGCTTAGAGTAAAAGTATAAAAGCAGACTCGTAAGTAATAGAAAGGACTCTCTCCTTATTTCCCCGAGGGCTCACCCTCTGTGATTGAACATATGCTATGGATGCTATACTATAAGGAAGCTATAATGAGCTATAATGAGAAATGAGATACCGTGATCTAGTCGGAGCATCCGACTAGATCACGGAGGGTCGTGGGTTCGAATCCCATCTGGGGCTCGGATTTTTTCCGAGTTCCCAGTGGGTTCTATCAACATCTCATTTCTCACGTGTATATATCATTCTCACATTCGTAAATCATATTATTCGAAATTTTTTTTTAGATCGTTGTTCTTGTTAGAGCTCCCTAATAATCATATATTTCTATTATTGATGCATTGATGCATGCACATGATAGTACAAAACAAATAGGATTTTTTCCATTGTTCAAATCTCAAGCGCAGAGATTACAATTTTTAAGTTAATCTCGTGTTGGATGGGCTGAGTTCTCCAATTAATCGGTCACTGAACATGTTGAATGCAACTCCTCTCTCTTTGACAATAGTTGAATGCTTTATGTTCAATAACAGAAAGATGATTATCATGGAATTTATACGCTTGCCGGTATCTATTTTCCCTGATTCACGACTGCTAAACCCCTCTTTTTTGAGAATTTGGTTTGTTTCTTGTGGGTCGATAAAACTTCCCGCTGTCGTCAAATGAGATCTCTTAATTTTTTTTAAACCATCAAAGATCATCCAGTGCTCGCAATACGTCAGAAGTGAGACGATACAAATTAATCAAGGAGAAGTTTTTTGGCAAACGTAGGTGATGGCGTTATGTAGCCCATAGACGAGTTCACGCTCTTGATTGCATCATGGGTAATCACGGCAACATGGCGGGAAATTCAAAAGTTTGTATGGAAATTCAAGCAAAATATACTGTACATAACTCTACTTTATAGACTTTCGCCTTCATAAACCAAACAAATAAGTTCATGTTCACAACTGAGATGAACTAGACTTGGTATCCGTTCTTTGGAATTCTTAAATATTGCTTTTCTTGTCTCCATATATTCTCTGTAATTTTGTACCTTTGGAATTACAGGAAATGTATGGCAGAAACTCTTTTTTATAAAATAATTTCTACAAAAGCCATTCTCTTCAAATTTATTCTGCTGCACCTTTGAGCGCATATCTTCTTTTGGAAAATAAAAAAACCCAAAATTGCATATCATGAATACTTTTCATCGTTTTGAACTTCCTTACAAACCATTGAATTTCTCCCCATCTTGCCCTGCTTACCCATGATGCACTCAAAAACGTGAATTCGTCTATTAAAGGTAACTTGAGCTCCATGGAACAGTATACGCTGTAAATGCCAATGATGGCCTCCCATGACATTTAATTCATCAATTTGTCATTGCGCTTCTTACTTTCACTTCAACTCTCTCCTCTTCCGAGTCATGTTTGTTGCTTTAAAAACCATTCCCCTAAAACATTTGTCCTCATTTTGGAGTCCGGATCGAAACGGCTTCTGCAATTATCAGTGGGCTGTAGCAAGATGAAACAAGGGTTCCCTGAATATTAATATTTTCCTTTCAAATTTTCTTTGAGAATGCGAAATGACGAATCTTGATTGTATCTCAAAACTCAGGGAAAGTCAACTAGTTAACTTTCGAGATACTTGCTCACCAAACGGGAAGAGTTTTATTTCTGGTTTTTGCTAGTATTCGCGGGTCATTTTGGGATCTATTCCCCGCGTGGTTAGAAGACTCTTCGCTGAAGTTTGTCGAGGACGGAGCAAGGAGGGAGAATGATGGATTCGATATACTTTCATGATCGCAATTTTTGCGAAGAGCTATCTTTGACTGAAATAAAAGTATATATTTGCAGTG
>NC_090890.1:35301398-35343898 GCF_036669925.1 Montipora capricornis | reverse complement strand
ACTTCGTCTCGGTGAATATTCACCGATAATCACTTCGCCTTCGGCGAATAATTGTTAAATATTCTCAAAATCATTTCATTCATTCACCTCTGATGCAATTGACCAACTCCCACTTGGTTGACAATATTTTCCTGAGTTGGCAGAACAAGTTCAGCCCAATCGCACGGTCATGTCATAGAATAAAATAAAATCCCGTTCAAGGCCTAGAGAATTTCATGCTTGCTTGCAACTGCTTAAGGTCCTTATCTAACTTTAAAATCTTAGAGAGCGGGATCGAGGAGAAAAATTGTCAAACACTAGTTTAAGAATGAAATGCTTGTGTACGTGGGTGAATTAATAATATGCAGCACCAGAGTTTCGGACTTTCAGACTTTTAGGCTCGTGAGAAAAATGTATGGAAGATTAAAGATAGAGAGCCTTTATTTTAGCACAATAAAAGTTTTAAAGCTCTGCAGCTTGTGGGGTCGTGCAAATAAAAAATAAATATCTTAAAAAAAAAAAAATGAATACTGCACGAGCTATATACAATAAAATAAATGTAAAAAAACTCTGGCTAAAACTATTTACATCAAACAGTAAATATTAAATTAATTTAAAGTGCCACTATGATCAAAAATATGGTTATTCTACTCTCTTCATATTTCGAAAGTAAAAGTACTTATTACTTACCACGCCAAGTTTCAAGTCAAATTTTCTACGGGGTCCCATTATTTTAACGTTGAATTTCGTATTCGAGCCGATTTCGCTTCGCGCCATTACCGGATTCAAAAATGACCGGGACAGAACTTTGAGAGTCGGGCCGAGTTGTCATTAAGAGGAAATGACGTCAGGGACTCAACGCATCAAAACAAATGTGGCTGCTCTTGTATGCAGCGCAGAGCGGATGAGAAGTGTGTGCCTTCTGAAAAGTCTTTTTCTCCAGTTTTATCTACAGTGTGCCTGGTTGGCGCTGTCAAGTCCCAAGACTGTGATCAAGGTCACAACGACGAAGCTGAAATTTCGATCCATAATTCGCCTAGAAGCGGCAGTGTCCGATTAAAATGGAAGAACTTCCTCTGCCTTCACCGGCCAGCTATTTTAGTGCTGGGTGAGCATATATTGATCAAATTTATAGCAATTCACCTTTTTTTGAACATATTAAATAATGTGACGTTAAAAAATACCGAAAAGAAATGCATCAATTTTCGTCGTAGTGGCACTTTAAAAAGCGATATGCATGCCCTTTACATATAACCGATAGCTTTCCTTAAATGTAGCTAAAATCTGTACTTCTAAAATTTCAATATACGCAGATTTCCTGAAATGTAACTTCCAAAATTTGCAGTCGACACAGAAGTCTCCCTAAATGTCAACTCTTTAAAAAGGTCACAAGATCGAAGTGTCTTTGCCAGACACTTGTAGCTCTTGTCCGCAAAGTCTTGTATGTTACGTACGATAGCATTCGACAATGTGAAGGGAACAATCTCTCCCTAACACTGAAAGAATACGATGTTTTTCGACAGAAAGTCTTTTTATTATATAGATTAGATAGACAGTAAAAGTTTCCCTAAATGTCAACTCTTTGAAAAGGTCACAAGATCGAAGTGTCTTTGCCAGACACTTGTAGCTCTTGTCCGCAAAGTCTTGTATGTTACGTACGATAGCATTCGACAATGTGAAGGGAACAATCTCTCTCTAACACTGAAAGAATACGTTTTTTTTCGACAGAAAGTCTTTTTATTATATAGATTAGATAGACAGTAAAAGTTTACTTTTATTAAACTTTGGTATTATAATAATCCACATTGATCGATCGCGAGGAGTAAAAGGGAGACCAAAGCTCCTAAAACTCAACTTGAACAATGTGAACTTGAGTTAAGGTGCTGTGCAACAACTATGCACGTGCGGTGCGTGAGTTTGGTCAGGTATAACACGCATGCAGCAGGACACGGACCCCACTGCTTTCTGACGTAATGCAAGGCCTTTGCGGGCCCTTATTCTGACAGCAACGCGCATGCACCGCTATCTTTAGATTAATTTTTTCAAGACGTGTGACTCTCACAAGAGCCTTGCCAGCTAGTCGTAAGCCTTACGTATTAAATCATTATTTTTTCCATTAGGTAAAATGATAAATAACAGTTTCGTTAATTATCCGGGCCCATACTGAAGAACTATCCACTTGATGATTTCTCTAATCAAATTTGGCTTCGCTTACGTTGCACAAACACTATCGATTCCCTGCTTCTAGTGAAGCACTGAAACGACAAGCAAAGCTGTTCCGAGAAAAAGACGATGTTTTAACTGAGGTGGGTTAGAGCTGCTTAGGAACACTAAAAAATAAGAGATACAAAACGTCATACCTAGAAATACCAGTGAGTGTTAATTTGCGTACCTTCTTAATGTAACAAGTCACTGTGGAAGACCCGGCACTGGTGAACAACTCAGAAGAGTGAGTTGGGTTCAGCCTTTCCTAACCGATTAAAATAGATCAGTATGAAGTCTCAATGGACTTCGGCCAAGAAAATTCGGAGCACGAGAATGACTTCGAGTACAAGTTATCCGTACTGAGCATGTGCATAAGGTTTGGAGGCCGACATTTTTTGGAAGTGCGCATGCTCAGAGCGGAAAACTTGTACTCGTAGTCATCCTCGTCCGGCCTATCTAAAGGTCCTTATTGTTTGAGTATTTGACGAGTTCGTGCCCTTGAGAGCAAAGTCCCGATGTTGACAAACAACTCATAAAAGTCAGGTAGGTTCAGTGAGTCTCAAAGCATAAGAATAGATCAGTATGAAGGAACAAGTATGGACTTCGGACGAGAAATGGTTCATAACAAGCTCACGTACTTGACACCGAAGTAGACGTTACGGTACTACGAAAAAGAAAGGGAAATACCAAACTTCACCCCTTCCGTGCTCTGTAGGCACGTATTTTATAACGACGATATAGTGTAAAACGAATTTCTGTGTTTCGTGTTGGGATGGAGTTAAAAAAAAAAACGTTTTTGCCAATTAAAAGTAGATAGTGGGCGATATGTGGCATTTCAAAGTCCACGTTCCATGGAAAAATAGACGCTGTAAATCCCGGAAAAGCTGTAAAAAGACGAAATAAAAGTTCCCGGCAATGGATAATTTTATATTCTAAATTATACTGAGAATGAGAAATAACGAAAGGTGATCGTATCTCAAAAATCAGAATACGTGACCGAGTTAGTTTTTGAGATACCTATTTCCGGTCTACGCTCACATTTTTCCATTCTCGTTCCCAGATCCCATCGTTTCTCTTAGCCGGCGGAGCCTTCGCACGAGAAAGAAAAACGAATGGGATCTGGGAACGAGAATGGCATTTATCTTGCAGGCAATTTTTGGATCCATTCCCCGCGCGGTCAGAGAACTCTGTCTAGCCTCCTAAAAACTGCCTGCAGTTTGTCCACGACGGAACGAGGACGAAGAATGCGTTCAATACCGGCTTGACGTCACAAACTGGTTTCATCGCAATTTTCAAGAGAATAAGCTCACAATTAAATAAGGTACCGACGGTCGTCCTGGTGAGTGTTGTCCTGAGAAGGACTGTTTGGTCAATGTCAGCCTAAAAAGTCCTTTTCAGGATCGGACTACACTTACCTGGACGATCGCAGCACTTCACTTAATTATGATATGACCCCTTACGAAAGAATACTTTGTAATGTCAACCCAGTATCAAATCCTTTCCAGAAGTTCAACAGATTCGCTTTCCGACTTCAGAGGTTCTATAAAAAGCGATTTTCATGGAAAAAGTTTATAAACCAATGATGTTTTAGACAGTTCTTCTGAATTACAGTCGCCAAAAGTTTCGCGTTATCGATATCGGTTCCCTCCGCCACAGTCTGAATTCCGGATTTTCAATTCCTCTTCATCATTAAAAAAAATTGCGTGAAGCTATGATCCTCGCAGTTATGAACGCAAACATTTGCAATTGCGTATAGAAGCCTGAAAAATTCAGGACTTCAATAGGGTTTGAACCCGTGACCTCGCGATAGCGGTGCGATGCTCTAAGCAACTGAACTATGAAGCCACTGACGTTGGTAGTTGGTCATTTGTGGGTTCCAATGTTCCCGTGAGGGAACAGTTCATATATGATTCATTTCATATATCATTTCATCGTTGGTTCATTCATTTAATTGTTGATTCATTCCTCACGGGAACACCATTGTGTTCATTAAATTTATTTTTTACTTCATTCTAGGTGTATGGCAACTAATAGTAACTGCAAAAAAACGTGCAGAAGAAATTGAAGAGAAGGTACACCTGAATATTATGCCTGTTTTGTATGTAAAAAAATTTAATGGACCTGTTTTTGTTTATTTTTGCTGCCATTTCTTGCACACAGTCACATGTCCCATAAAACGTGAACAAAGGTAAAAGATTTCACTGTACAAAGTTTAAAGAATTGTTACATTTGTATGTTTAGTAAGAACTTTCTTTCTTTCCAACTTAATTAATAGGCAATACACACTAAAGAAATAAATGGTAGTAGCTGGATAAATATATGGATGAAATTTGAATGGGATTCCCAAAGGGGAAAGGTGCGAATGGGGACACACAGGCCCATGTGAGCCACACACAAAAGGGAATGAAAATTTTAAATATACATCATTTACAAATTTAATGTATAATTACTTATCATGCAAATCATTATGTAGAAAATTAATGTAATGTACAATAATTACTTATCATGAAAATTTTACAGTTGTAAATTTTGTACAGTTTGTAAATATCTTTAAAGTCACAATTATTACGGTTTCCCTTAAATTTAAGTGAGAAATTTATCAAATCGAAAAATGCATTGCAGAGTTGTGGTAAGCAGGCGTTTTTATTTGTAAATATTATTACACTAACAAAACATTTTTTATGTAATTAAGTATAATTTATAATAGCTGGCACTAGCTGATATTTATTGCAATAAAAGCAAGAGTCTTATTTGCAGTATATTGCATTTAATAATGTCATTGTATCTTGATAATCTGGCCCAGAGTTGAATCATCGCATCTAAAAGAGAATGGAGAATGTGTTCGATACCGGCTTGACTTCACAACCTACTTTCATCGCAATTCTCAATGAGCGATCCCTTTGAAATAATTGTTTCACAATTAAGTGAAGTACGATCATCCGAGTGATTATCGTCCTGAGAGGGACTGTTTTAGTCATTGTCACCCTACAGTAAGGACTACACTCACCCGAACGATCGTACTTCACTTAATTATGATATAACTCCTGTATTTAAACCCATTACGAAAAAATAGTTTGTAACGATCAACCCAGTATCAAACCGGCCCTTTCCCGAAGTTCAACAGCTGCTTTTTCCCACATCTAAGGCTCTATAAAAATCGACTTCCTGGGAAAGAGTATTTAAAACAAATATGTTTTGGACAGTTCTTTAGAATTACAGTCGCCAAAAGTTTCTCGTCATTGGTATCATACAGTTTTCTGCGCCACGGAATTTCAATTCCCGTTCATCATTAAAGAAAGTGCCTTGAAACATTTCTGGACTAGAAGGAGGGAAAAAGCAAACTTTGGGTGTGTTATATATTAGCGGGCAACTTAGAAACAACTCAATTTTTATTAATAACTGACTAACGGCCGCCATTAGTTTAAAGGGAAACTCCACTGAAGCACAAAGATAAACTTAACACCACACAACGTAATTATTCAGTTACAATCAAAATTGTTTGAACTTTTTTCAGTGAAAGCGTTTGTATCCGAAATAAATAAATAAATAGATAAATTTCCACTCTACGCCAATCGATCACTGAACATTTTGTGTGCAACTCCTCTCTGTTTGACAACTCGTGAACCCCTTCATGTTCAATGACAGAAAATCATGATCATAGAAGCAGCGCTTACTGGTAATATTTTCCTGTATCAGGCACGACCGCTAAACCTCAATTTTGAGCCGTTGGTTTTTTCCTTGAGGATCCCTAAGATTTTCCGCTGTCCTCAAATGAGCTCTCCGGCCCATCAAAGATCATTCAGTGCTCACAAAATGTCAGAAGTGAGACAACACAAATTCAAAGAGAACTTGTTTTGGCAAAAGTACAGATGGGGGCGATATGTAGCCAATTTTAAAGTCCAAGCTCCATGGAAAAATAGACGCTCTAAATCCTGATTATAGAGTCCGATAACATTTAATTTGATCAATTATTTATCATTGCATATTTTACTATCACTTTTACTCTATCTTCTTCCCAATCATGTTTATTGCTTTAGAACTCTTCCCCCCCAAAAAATGTTGTCATCATGGAGGATCGAAACGGTTTCTGCAATTATTAGCAGTGGGTGCACAACGTTAAAAGATTAAATCCTATCAGAAAGGCAACGTCACAGTTTAATATCTGTACATTAAACTATTGTAGGGTAATGAACGGTGTCTTCAAGGCCTTGGTTGTTGCCATGGCAACTGTATGGCACTGCATTAAGATCCTTTAAAACTCACTTTTCAATAAATATCTCTAAAACCAATTCGATTACAGCCCAATTTTTTTTTTTTCAAATTCATTAGCGTAATAAGTAATATATGGAAAAAAATATCGGGTACAACTTAAGTTACTCATTGAAAAGATGTAACAAAAATATTAAGATAAGAGTTCCATCAGATAATTTTCTTTGAAATTTCTTTTGAGAATGCGAAATGACGAATCTTGATTGTATATCAAAAATCAGGGAACGTCACCTACTTTCCGGTTTTCACGATTTTAGCTAAAAGGAAAGGAAAGGAACTATATTTCACTGCCTAGTCGTTCTAGCGCTGGACCACTAATTGAAGACACTGTAAATTGAAATTGACAATAAACGCAAATCAAGTCAAATGTTGGTTTTTGAGGCAAGGGGAAAACCGGATTATCCGGAGACAAACCTCTCGGTGCAGAGTAGTGAACCAACAAACTCAACCCACATATGACGCCGAGGCTAGGAGTCGAACCCGGGTCTCATTGGAGGGAGACAAGTGCTCTCACCACCGCGCCATCCCTGCACTCCACATAGCGAGCCTTTTTTTCGCGCGGGTAATTTGCTTGCGCGTTTCTTGGAATCCATTCCCCGGAAAACGCAGAAAACGCTTTGAAGTGGTTCAGGATCTAGTATATATTTACCGTGCGGGTCATGATAGATAAAAGGGAGAAGTGATCCTCCAACTTATCACGATAATTTAAGCAATTGTCTCTTATAGACGAATGAGACACTATATATTCATTTCATTTGTCTCCTTTAAATACCTGAAAAATCTAGGTGACTTCAACGGGATCCCGTTATTTACCGTTCTTGAGTAGGGCCCTCAGCCTTCGGTCTCGGACCGTACTCGAGACCTCGGCCAAGGTTTTTTTTTCCCTACGGACGGATCTCCATTCCTTTAAATAACGTATATGTCATCCCAGACGTGGCTGATGTTGAAGTTGAGGAGAAGAGCAAGAGGACACTTCGTAACGCTTGCATGGTACAATAGTTGTGCATCAAATTATGTGCATTTCTAGACATATCTTAAAGTTTCTCGTTATTGATATCGGTTTTCCATGCCACAGTCTAAATTCCGGATTTTCAATTCCTCTTCATTATTTAAAAGTGCCTTAAATCATTTCTGGACTGGGAGGAGGGAAAACGCAAACTATGGGTGTGTTAGTGGTCAACTTTGAATCAACTCAATATTTCTGTTTTTAACCGACAGCGCAGAGAAATTCCTGGTACGTTTGTTAACAAAGAACTGAAAAGCTGACAAATTAATAACCGAAACATTCAGCTGATAATGGAATTTTTGGGTTGCCATGTTTATTAACATTTCGTGTTCAGCTGTAGTGTTAAACAAGCTCCGCATTAATCGCTTTGCCAGTCATCTCACTACCTGCCAGTTTTTGTGATTCCTTCAATTTTATACTCGTGCAACAAATATAATGGAGGTCAAAAGAGGTAAGAAAATATATCCGCCTTATATGGTATCTTTCAATGATAATTTTTCAAGCGATCTACTTTTAGCGTGTGGTCATACTAAGCGGCTATTTTTAGGAAAAAAAACCACCAGGTTTGTCAGTTCTAATGACGTGGTGAAACGTAAAGGCTGGTTTTCACTAGCGACGGAGTCGGAGTTTAAGCTCGATGGAATCAGAGTCAGAAGAATCAGAACGTTTCCATTTTCTTCCGACTCTGCTTATGACTCCGTCGCTTATGATCCAGTGAAACTAGATTGTCGGAGTCGGAAGCAGAAGCGAAAGAACCAACCAATCACAGTGCTTCGAATCGAGCATCGTGATTGTTTTTTTCTTCCGTTTCTGCCTCCGACTCCGACAATGCAGTTTTCACCGGATCGTAAGTAACGGAGTCATAAGCGGAATCGGTATTCTGCTTCCGACTCCCATGGTTTGATTTTCACTACATCGTATCGCTCTGCGCTTCTGATTACGACCCCGACTCCGACTCCGTCACTAGTGAAAATCAGCCTTAAGATTTGGCGGCTTTTCTGTTTTGCATGAAGTGACAAAAATGGCCTTTGTGGTAGGTATCACATTTTTTGACGAATCTCCAAACTTTGACTTTGAGAAGAGTGGGAAAACCTCTCCTGACTACACATTGTGAAAAAATTAAAGTGAAGAAAAACATACACAGAAAGTCGAGAGAACAAGAATCATACTTAGAGAAAACTTTAATTTGTAATCCGGCTTTTTATTCAGCAGAATTTTATTCCAATCAAAAGCAGCCCCAATATACCAAAGTGGCCGTTATCCACGATGATATTAATGTATACTTATTTAACTATACATTTAAATGATTTATGTCCCTTTAAAGAGCTTTTGCCGGACTGAAGCTTTTATGTTGATATCTAAGCTTGAGGTTTAGCAACTTCCTCAACAAAGATCCGGGACACTGCATTCCAACCTGTGTTGGCATCAGCATTTCCATATCCAGGACAATTGCCGACCCAGAATTCCACTCGCACCTTTCCCTTGTGAATGTTGTTGCAGTACCCTTCAATATGGCGGACGCGAAGAGGATTTTGACCCGCCAAAGCTAAGTACACAACACCATCAATAGGGAGGGAAGGCGAGCATTCATCACCATTGAAAGTGAAGTACCAGCGTTTACAGCAATACGCGCAGTCTGCAACTCGAAGAGTACCAGTCCAGGCCACATGAAGAGCTGTATCAGAGAAGTTCTTGGTGAACACGCAATCCTGGGTAATAAAAATCGTCCTACATTTAATGTATGAGCAGCCATAAAAGTAGAGATAATTTCAGCTCCCAGAAGTCGGTAATAAATTACTATACTATTATTTCTATTATCATATTATTATGATTATTAGTTGCGCTAATATAGTTATGCAAAGCATTTGGAAAAAAAATGAAATTCCAGAAAAGATAAAAATAAGGGATCACTAAACAAACCCTAAAGTGTAAGTTTTAGCCACAACAAATCCCTCTAAATTTCAAGAAAGGTCGGAATCAAAGATTTTACCTCGAATAGTTTTCCTTTTCTCGCTGTGGCAAATACTCAATTGTTTGATCTATCCAACATTATTTATTCGAATGAAGAAATTTAATTCTCCTAAGCAGATTAACAAATCTGTTTCCTTCACGAGAAACGTCCTCTTCCAGGAAATGACGTGCACATGTGTTTTGCACATTAAAACTGAACTTTCTTGAGCGAGTGTTTACCAACGATATAGACTTGTCTTCCCTGCTATCAAAAAAACAATCTGATTCTAATCATAATAAGATCATTATCTTTACCATCGTTCACGTTCCATGCGCATTTCATCCAGTTCTTAATGACGTTAGCATGACGTCAATACTTTTAGGGCCTAATGCCACTCTTAAGAGTTTATTACCTTTGGAACAAAATGTTATTAGATTTAGGACTTCATTACAAAGAAAGAGAGTAGTGCTTGAATGCGAAGGCCAAACACTAGATGCTAAATATATTGAGCAAGAGCCGATACTGTACCAACGTAGATTTAATTTTAGTGGTGCACTTTATTTCGGCTGGCTAAACCAGCCTTCTTCAGGTACAATGAGATTTTACATTGGATTGCTTTTATGTACATATAATTATATAGTAAATGGATGTTGATGTAATACTGGAAGAATGTGATAAAGTATGGTAGTTACAACAAATTTGTATTCAAATACTAAGAGTAACGGAAAAATAACGAAAGTGACTGTAAATAATAATTAAAACTGAAATTTAATACGTTTCTTCTTGGATATTAAGACCGTTGGGATCAATTATCCTGCCTTTTGAAATTAAGAAAAGCTTCCTTGGCCTTACGGATCGATTCTCTGTTGGAAAATATTTTTTCGATAAGAATTAATTGCATGTCCTTAGAAATGTTGTGGGGAAAGGAGAGTAAATGTTCTGCGACTGTAGTAGTTTTGGATTTGGTATTAGCTTTATCTAAAGTGCGGCGGGCGGTGTTCATTAAAACGGTCTAAATCTACTTCTTTCCTCTGACCACTGCAAAACTGCTTTCCTACATCTACCAGTTGTGGCTTTCAGACGCTCCCCTAACCTTCGAGACGTCCTAGTAACAGGTAAACTGTCCCCTAATGTAACTCGTTCTAATTCCGCACTTCCTCCCGGTTCTTTTCGCTGTGGCAAAAACTGCGCTACCTGTCTTCACATTTTCCATGGACTAACCAACTACACATTCTTCTCTACTGGCGAAACACGCTCTATTAATTCACACATAACTTGCGAAACTAAAAACCTTATCTACAGGATTCAATGTAACATATGACATTTACAGTACATAGGAGAAACTAAACGAAGTTTAAAAGACCGTTTCAATGAACACCGCCGCACTTAAGATAACGCTAACACCAAATCCAAACCTACTACAGTCGCAGAACATTTCCTCAATCTCCTATCCCTACAACATTTCTAAGGACATGCATTTAATTCCTGTGGAAAAAAATATTTTCCAACTCGATCCGTAAGGCCAGGCAAGCTTTTTAATCTCAAAAGGCAAGGCAATTGATCCCAACGGACGGGTCTTAATATCCACGAAGAAACGTATTAGATTCAGTTTATTATTTACAGTCACTTCCGTTATTTTTCCGTTACTCTTAGTATTTCAATTCAAATTTGTTGTAACTACCATATTTTATCACATTCTTCCAGTATAACATCAACATCCATTTACCATATATATGTACATAGAAGCAATCCAATGTAAAATCTCGTCGTACCTGAACAAGGCTGGTTTGGCCAGCCGAAATACAGTACACCACTTATATCAAATCTACGTTGTATCGGCTGTTCCTCAAAATATTTAGCTTCTCAACTTGCAATTTTGCCGATCAGCTCAAGCGACTGATCCAATGCACACCGACAGGAAGATTGTCCACGGTTGCTTTCTTCAAAACTCTCAAACACTAAAGCCTGCTTACAGACTAATGGTTAGTGTATTCCGTTGCTCAGCTCACCTTAATCAGGCCATTATCTCTTTCATCGCTAATTTTCCAGGCGCACTCCTTCCAGTTCTTGAAGGGCATCACACCTGAAGCTCCACTTGCCTCAGTCTCTCCTCGCTCTCCTTTTTGACCGGGAGGACCTTGGACACCAGCCGCTCCACTTTGTCCCTGATCCCCTTTTAAACCGTCACGGCCGTCCCGCCCATCGCGGCCTGGGAATCCTGGGGATCCAGGCTTGCCATGCATGCCGGGAATACCACAACGGCAAATTGACGAGACTTGCTGGATCGGAGAGCAAACAAAACTTACTGATATCTTTATTTATCTGTTGATTGATTACTCTTAAAATTGTAAGCACATTAGCATGCTGTTACAGCTGAAGCAACCTTTCCATTTAAGAATAAAATACAAACAGCGGTGACAAACATTTGTAAAAAAATGCAGTTTATATTAACTTGATGTGTGTGTACTGAATGAAAGAAACATTGTATACCCAAGAGCTAAAGCCCACCATAAATTCAAACGTTAGCAGTTAGGAGTTTTTTTTTTCTGTTAGCTTTATTGGGTACTTCTCTTATAATATATAATATAAACACGAAACGACGAAAAGCAAATAAATAAGAAAGAAAGAAAGAAAAAAAGAAACAAAGAAGCAAAACCCAAAAGGGAGAGGTGCAATGGGACTAACGTCTAATGCGAGGCACCACCCCTAGAATAAGACCTAGATTAAAATGAAATAAATACCCAAACATTCGTTTGAAAAAAATCAAGAGTGGCATGGGAACGTAGGGACTCGCGTGCACGTGCAGGGGTAATTGATTTCATTGAATTTGTAGACAAAACGTTAAAACGGCAGTAGGCGAGGGAAAACTGGTTAGGAGTGCTAGCTTACCAACATTGTTCCATAGTTTAAAGGAAACCTCCATTAAAACAGGAAAATAAATTTAAACCACAGAACATAATGTTTACAATTAAATTTTTTCAAACTTTTTCCAATGAAAGGGTTTGTATCTTGAATAATTGTGACATGCGTGGTTGCCCTATTGTTCTGACACAACGAGCGTTTGTTCTGAAACAATAGGGCAACCACGACACGTCACAATTATTCGAGATGACTGCACCCGGGAAATTTGAAAGCCAAAGCAAGCGTTTTTGAAATTAATTTTTTTCGTGTACAAAAGCCTTCGTTGGAAAAAGTTTGAACAATTTGAATTGTAAACATTATGTTCTGTGGTTTAAAGTTGTTTTCTTGTTTTAGTGGAGATTCCCTTTTAAATTAACTATTCTTTTAAAGTACGGCCCGTGAAGTAGATGTTTTGCAAAGAGGAGTGCGTAGATTAAAGGACTTTTAGTACTTTGTCTTGTACGACCGTAAGAAACAAAAGATACGTAGTTCAGGACATCTAAATATTAAGTACTACAGTAAAGGCATTTATAGAAAAAAGACCAAGTCTTTGAGTAAAGACCAAGTCTTTGAGTTCATGATCTAGAGAAAGTGGAAGTAAGTCTAGCATTGCTGCGTGACGTCGCCAAAAAATGTCTTGTAGTGCACTGGGAAAGCCTCAGGATTTTAACACGATGAGAACGAAGGCGAGAAGGAACGCACGATATACTGAACTCAGTTGATGTTATCCGAACTATTCCTTTTTTATTGGCTAGTTGTGAGAGAATGTCCGCGCCCCATACTCCAGCTGAGAAACTTAAATTGGCATTTAATTCAGCTATGACAAGCCTTGAGATAAAATGACATTATGATCATGTTATAATGTTTGTTTTTATTTCATTCAAAATGGAGTTAGTTGGTATAATTATTCGCTTACGTTGTCATTGCAATACGGGCCACCAGTATTGTTATCCCCCGCTGCAAAACTCTTATACGAAAGTGACATGAAAAGTAGCGTCAGCAAGATCCAAGACATTTTGATGAGGATAGAAGTTATTTCTTCTCTCTGATATTCTGTGGGAAAAGAGAAAATTGAAGTAAGATCCAAACAGATTTTTTGCATTACCTGCATCTGCAATGGTTGCAATAATTTCAATTTTCCCATGATTTTTCCTTTTTAGAGTATAGCGATATACGCTAGATGTTACGGTAAAAAAAAAAAAAAAAAAAAAAAAGTAAATGCTTTGTTTATTGTGGAAGTGCGCTTGGCCATCAAGCTGCTCACGGGCACACCATTTTTAATAACCTGAAAGAAACAATTCAAACTAAAAAGAAACATGAATTAAGAAACCTCAAACTGGCAGGAGGCATTAGGTATCCACCCCACCAAAACTCAAACTTGTTCTTAAGCCCAAACCTTAAGTAGACTTTCATGTATCTGACCAAAGTGGTAGAAGAGAAAAGAACCATTGTTATTCTGATTTGGCGTTGTTGATTAAATATTGTTATGTTCTCTTTGTTCTTTTGTTTATTCAATTTGGCAATTCAAACATCCAATTCGGCAATTCAGACATTGAATTGGTCATTGTTTGTCTGAATTTAACAATGCAAGAGATAATGCTTGAATTGAAGGATTGGACTTAAGAACAACAAGTTTATGAGGCAATCAATAGACTATTTACAAGGCGTGGTAAAGTTGAACCTGGAACAACCGGAAACAAATCCATACCAGAGGTTAGAACGGGATTTGAATCTGTGTCAGCCGCATGCAAATCCGACGCCCTAACCACTGGACCACGCAATCTCTGCTAAATGGAATGACATATATACAGAAAATTTTTTTTCCAACTTTCATTTCATGTCCATTCCGTAATTCAATAACACGCAAGTATTCTTGAAATCATTTCAGCATTCACCTGATATGTAACTTGAACTTGCAACTGACCAGATCCTAGCTGGTTGAGGATATTTCAGTTGGCAGAGAAAGTCCAGCACAAAATTACGGTAATGGGATCGAATCCGCATTCAGGGCCTGGATGCATTTTTTCAAACTTGCTTGCAACTGCTTCTGGTTCTGATCTAACATTAACAAGACGCCTATAAGGACGTATCCGTGGGATGCGCAAAAACAATTAACACAAATTGTCCAGTTCCAGTGAATTTCAGTTATAGGTAAGCTTCGGAAAATGACGAGAGATTACCAGAAAGATAAATCTGTAATTTAATTTGAAGTTGTTTGTTGTAAAAACTCTTATTATTAATGTTACGAAATTTGTGAATGCAAACAGCGAAGCCCTATTGGGGGTTATCAGGATACCGGATATTTAGGTAGCAAATTATAGGGGTACGGGATATTTGGGGGGGGGGGGGGGGGAATTTACGAGATACGGGATATTTTAACAAAAAGGCACACAGGCACGCATTGCGTACGTGTCGTAGTCCAATAACTTGACAGTGTTTTTTTTCCATAACTGTCAACTGAGCTGAGTTTTATTTTCCAGGAGATCATTCAAGTTGTCTTTGCGTAATATGTAGCTCTAATAAAGGGTTTATAGTCTTTCCGAAAGTGCAATTTATTTATCAAAGGGCACGTTGCAATGTGCATTTTACACTTAAGAAGTCATGACCTTCAGTTGCGAGTTCCGGTTGCATCCCGAAAGAGATCGATGAAATAATTCTTAGAATAATATGAATTGTTATATATTTGAACTGAGGAAGGAACAACAAATGAAGGAAGATCATTACAGTTAACTAATGAAAACCTTAAACAGTTGCAAGTAAGCTTGAAAAATCCAGGCCTTCAACGGGATTTGATCCCATGACCGAGCTAATGCGCAGCACTTGCTGCAAGCTGGTCAATTGCATCATCACAGGGTTTGGGTTGCTTCTGCATGCATAGGCTGCATTTTCATCTGAGCGTGTGACCAGCTTTTAAGATTTCTATTAAAATATTGATCATCGTAGCGAAAGAAGTTAAAGCCTGAAAAGTTCACGCTTGAATGGGATTCGAACCCGACCTGTGCGATACTAGAACAGCACTCTACCAGTTAAGCTATCAAGCCATCTGGGAGGTATTCATTATCTGAGTTCATATTGAGCCTGTAGAAGATACACCTATGACAAAAGCTTTAAGTTAATATACCAAAAAAAAACAAAACATTTCTTCTGGCATATACTGTTAAGGACGGTGCCTACCACTGTTATTGCGCATACGTTCTGCGCATCTCGAGATACTCGGGTTTCCTATCGGTGATGCTCACTAATACAGTGACATTTTTGCGCAGTTTAAAGAAAATTGGGGGTAACCATGCATTTTTGAAAGATAATTGAACTTCAATTTGAGAAAAAAACGCCATACATTGCTTTGTATTTTAAAGCTTTTTGCAAATATTATTCATTAATTATCGTGGAAAATACGTGGTTACACCAATTTTCCTTTTGGATTTCGATGGCACTTGTTAAGATCTTCATTTCCTGCATAATCATAAATTGTGCCAAAAAAAATATCTTTGAATTAATAGGCGCCGTCCTATCAAAGGCTTTCAAATGTGTGTTTATGTTTTTTAATCTGACAAGTAAGCCATATATATTGAAAGATGTATGGACGAAGAAATTGCGCAATCTCTCGCCAACAATGAAAGAATACGATATTTTTCGAGAGGAAGTCAGCTGACTTCAGGTATAATCATTGATCGAGGAGTAAAAGCTCCTAAAGCACAACTTGTCGTGAAAATGAATGTGAACTGGAGTAGATTTGCTGTCTGAACAACAAAGCACGCGCGGTGCTTGTGTTTGATCAGGTGTTACACGCTAGCAGCGGGACACGGACACCACTTCTGTATGACGTACTCGAAAACCTTTGCAGAGTTCTTAATCTGGCAGCAACACGCATGCACCGTTTATTTTTAGGTTAACTTTCTCAAGTGTCTGACTCTCACAAGAGCCTTGTCGGTTAGTCATAAGTCTTACATGTTAAATCATGACATGATCCTTCGCATTAGGAAAACGATAAATTGCAGTTTCGGTAATTATCCGGGCCCACGAGAATTATCCACGTGATGCTTCCTTTACGTTATTCAAACACTATCGATTCCTTGCTTCTGAAGGAAACGACAAGCAAGGCTGTTTCGAGAAAAAGACGATGTTATAACTGAGGTGAGTTAGAGCTCCTTAGGAACACTCAAAAACATGAGATACAAAACGTCATACCTGAGACTACCCGTGAGTGTACGTTTCCTTAATTTCGTACCTTCTCAATCAAACAAATCACTGTAGAGAAAAAGACGATGTTATAACTGAGGTGAGTTAGAACTCCTTAGGAACACTCAAAAACAAGAGATACAAAACGTCATATCTGAGACTACCTGTGAGTGTACGTTTCCTTAATTTTCGTACCTTCTCAATCAAACAAATCACTGTAGAGAAAAAGACGATGTTATAACTGAGGTGAGTTAGAGCTTCTTAGGAACACTCAAAAACAAGAGATACAAAACGTCATACCTGAGACTACTTGTGAGTGTACGTTTCCTTAATTTTCGTACCTTCTCAATCAAACAAATCACTGTAGAGAAAAAGACGATGTTATAACTGAAGCCGGTGAGTTAGAACTCCTTAGGAACACTCAAAAACAAGAGATACAAAACGTCATATCTGAGACTACCCGTGAGTGTACGTTTCCTTAATTTTCGTACCTTCTCAATCAAACAAATCACTGTAGAAGATCCGACGCTCACGAACAACTCAGAAGAGTGAGTGGGGTTCAGCCTTCCCTAGCATCAAAATAGATCAGTATGACTGAGTCCAATGGACTTTGGACAAGAAACATTCTTTGAGTATTTAACGAGTTCACGCCCCTGAGATCAAAGTCTTAGCGCCTACAAAAAACAATTCATAAAAGTCAGTTGAGTTCAGCGAGTCTCATAGCATAAAAATAGATCAGTATGAAGAAACAAGCTTAAGGATGGACTTCGGACAAGAAACATTCATAACAAGTCAACACTCTTGACAAGGAAGTAAATGTACTACGAAAAACAAAGGGAAATAACCAAACTTCACGCCTACTGTGCTCTGTAGGCACATATGTTTGACAACGATATACCACAGGTGGTGTAAAATGAACGATTGTGTTTCCCGTTGGAATGGATTTACAAAAAAAAAACCTTTTTTTGGCAAATTAAAAGTAGTTAGTGGGCGATATGTGGCATTGTAAAGTCCAAGCTCCATGGAAAAATAAACGCTATAAATCCCGCAAAACCTGTAAGAAGATGAAAGAAAAGTTCGCGGCAATGGATAATTTTCATTTTAAATTTTCTTTGAGAACGAGAAATGACGAAAGTTGATTGTATTTCAAACATCAGAATTCGAGACCGAGTTAACTTTCGAGATACTTGTCCACAAGTTTTATTTGCGCTCACATATTTTCAATTCTTGTTCCCAGATGCTATGGTTTCTCTTAGGCGGCGGGGCCTTCGCGCGAGAAAGAAAACGAATGGATCTGGGAACGAGAATGATCCATTCTCTACCTCTGAATTAACGGTTATAGTTAGTTCCTTATTTGCTCAGAATTTGACATAAACTACTGCAATGATTCAGCCGAGTATTCAGCACCGTTAAAAGTGAACAGCCATAAACTCGCAAAGTATATACCAGCCCAGGCCATATGAAGAGCTGTATCAAAGACTTTCTTGGTGAACACGCAATCCTGTGAAATAAAATCAACTGTATTATAAATGTATGAGCCGCCATAAAAGTAAAGACACTTTAACGTTTCTAAGGAGATAATTTCAACATCCCAGAAGTCGAGACTGGATCATCATCACCGTCGTCGTCAGTATCATTAGAGACCTTTAAATCGGAAGACGAGGACGACTAGGCCTAGGAGTACGAGTTTTCCCTATTGAGCATGCGCATAAATATTAGAAATATTAGAACTTTGGCAGCTTTTAGAACAATGATACGTAAAAAGGATATAACATTAATTCTTGAAAGATGTGGGAGGGAATGCCGCTTATGCTGCTAGCGCTGTTAACTGGACGTGCGCATATTTACTTATTTATCTTAGCGTCCGAGCTCATATACGCATTTAGTTTTACATTTTAATATACAATTAGTTCTATTGTGTAAAAGTGTATTTAGCTTGAATAGTGTTGATTTCTGGTTTTTAATATGTTTTATAGTAGTAATTAGTCTAGTTTGATGATGTAATTTGTTTTAAAGGTGTAGCCAATTAGTGCCTTGTGGCGCTAGAACGATTAGACACGTTAATAAAGGTTATGCATGTATATGTATGTATAAGGTTTAGAGGCCTATTAATTTTCCAAGTGTGCATGCTCATAGTTGTAGTCGTCCTCATTCTCCGACCTAAGGGACCCTAATGTCATTATCATTATCATTAGAAAAGTTTTCAATTGAGTGTCGAAAGTAATTAGCGAATTGCTTTGGTTTTGCATTGCTTCACTCAGTGATTGGTTCAAAGTTCCCGCCCCACTTTTTCAACCAATCAGAAGTGAAACCAAAATCAATCGTGGCTTGTGCGTGCATATTTTCCCACGCTTTGTATCGGTTACGTGTAATTACGTCGAGTTTTGATTGGTTTACTGGATTGCCTCCGTCCTTTTTGATTGGCCAAAGTAATTACTTTGGTTTTGGTTTTACGAAACTCGTTCTATTGATGTCTTTGATTTAATGAAAAAAGACCTCCCAGAAAAGATAAATATAAGGGATACAAAATGAACATTACAATGTAACTTTTAGTGAAAGCGATCCGTTTAAATTTTAAACCAGCTGTAAAATGTTTCTTTTTTTTTTACCTCGAATAGTTTTCCTTTCCTTCTGTGGCAAACAGAACTTGAACTGAAGAAATCAAAGTCTCCTTCAGCTGATTAACACATCCGTTTACTTCTCGAAAAATGTCCTCTTTCTGGAAACGATTTGCATTTTGTTTTGCACATTGAAACTTTCTCGAGCGACTGTTTACCAATGATATGAACTTGTCATCTCTGTCATAAAAAGGCAATCTGTTGCTCACCTTAATCAGGCCATTATCTTTGCCATCATTTACGTTCAAGGCGCACTCCTTCCAGTTCTTAATAGCCATCACACTTGCAGCTGTACTTGGCCCAGTCTCTCCTCTCTCTCTCTTCTTTTTAACCGGGAAGATGCTTGACGCCACGTTCTCCATCCAGGATCCATTACTTCAGGCAACACGTTCTCACCCATGAATTCGCGATTATCCTGAATTGCTAATTTGATTTGAATTCACTATTATCGTAAATTTTGGACTCTGTGTACCAGGACTTTTGGTAGAGGAGAATGTAACTAGGTAATGGGAATAATATATCATATCCGTGGATTGAATTTGAACTCTATCATGTCTATAGGAACCGTTTCTTTTCGCTTTACCACTGAAGATCAAGACACCGCCTTACCAAAAAAAAAACAAAAATATCATAGAATATCGCTGCTGAAGAGTAATTAGGCCTAAGCTAGATTAATAATTTAGGGCTAAGCTTTGATTTTAAAATGTTTAGCTTTGTCGTGATTTTGGAAACCGATCTTTTGTAGTGTTTAATGTTGTTGGCGAGTGATAATACACTATCATCAAAAAGTGTTTAAAATATTGTCGCTGAGAAGTTAGCGGTGTGGTGGTCGAGTGGTTAGGTGACGGGTTAATCGACATGCCCAGGTTTGAGTCCTATGTCCATTTACTTAGGTTGTCTTCATTTTCAAACAATATATGACCGTTTCCCATAAGTCATATCAAGCTTTCAGTCTTCTAAATTCACGATAATAGGGAATTAACAATTCAGGATAATCGCGAATTCAATGGCGAGAACGGGTTGCCCCAGGAGATCCCTGTGTTACCAGGTTGTCCTTGGTCTTCTTGGGCCCTTCAAGGAAATCTCCTCCGTCACGGCCTGGTAATCCACGGCATCCAACCCTTTCATGCATTTTTCTGACTGCACATAGTTTATGTAATTATACTGAGTACCGCTTTGTAGTCACTAGTTTGGAGAAAGGTCTTTGGTACGCCAAGCCACTACGTTTTTCATTAAGAATGTTTTAACTGGTATGACAGAAAAGATGCCTTCTTTTATGGACACACAAAAGACTTTTACACAGGTTTAATTTACTTTTTCTTGACACTATATAGTTATTACCAACCGAAACTTTACAGCTACACGTGTACAAATTTTAAATTACTTTTGCCACTAGTCCGCGTTACTTGTTATGTATTTGGCGGTGCTTTAAGCCCGTCCCTCTTTCTTTTCAATGCTACTTTGTTCATTGGTTGTTATGTCACAGCCTTCTAGCTAATCTGAGTGTAAAAGTAGCCTTTAAGTATTGCAACATATACCAGGCCAAGTCAGAAGAAAGCTTTCTAAAAGTGAACATGCATTTTCTGAATAGGAGCTGGCTCTAACAAAGACGTGTAAAAATAATAACGCTACGCAGTTGCATTTCGCTTGGCAGGTGACATTTGGCATGTGATTGACACATTGTTGACAGGCCAAACTTAGAAGATATAAAAAGAGCTGTATACCTAAAGGAAAGGTAGTTAATTGAACGAGAAGCTATCTGTAAAAGTCGACCCGAGAGCACCAAATAGAAAAGAGAACAAAACGAAATTGTTGAGGTGTCTTTCGTTTTCCAAGATTACCTTTCAACAGTAAATAGTTCTCGAAATATCGCTGACATAGAAATAATGATAGGAAGCTCAAATAAGCAAGGACGACGACTACGAGAACACAGCGAAACAATAATTTTAATGAGCAAAAACAATGGCCCTACTTGCCCTGCAAGTGCTTTTTACATTTTCAGTGGAATATCCCTTTGCGCTTGTCGTCCTGGGGAAGATTGCTCGAAGCTTTGTTAGTGCTAACTGTTGGATAAGAGGTATCAAAACCTATAGGTTTCCATGGTATTTAACGCTGGTTAGCCAACCATGCTGCGACCAACCCGGGCCGGGCAAGCATGACATCGAGGTGGAATTACCATATTTAAGGGTACGAGGTGGAACACCTGTCGATAATTTTAACTTTCAATTTTCTCTCCAAGGCACAAACATCCACACCGTTCATGCCAATGTTACTACTTGAAATAATCCGAAATTATTTCAGACCCGAAAAAAGAAGATCTCACTGACACCAACAACTACAGAGCAATCTGTCTAACATTGCTGGTTACCAAAACCCTGAACAGGAAGATTCTCATTGGCGTTCAACCTGAGATTGAGAAAGTACTAATGCTAAGGAAGATCTTAGAGGGAGCTAGAACCTTCCTGCTGTCATTGTCTTTATTGATTTCAGGAAGGCCTTTGATTCTGTGGACAGAAAGTGCCTCATGAAGATTCTACAGGCCTATGGAGAGTATGGAATTCCTCAGAAGATTGTGGACCTCGTCTCTCTACTCTACACGAACACCAGAGTTCACATCCTCACTGCAGATGGAAAGACAGATTTTTTCGAGATCGTTTGCAGGAGTACTCCAAGGCGATACCTTTGCATTCTACCTTTTCATCATTGTGGTGGATTACTGTAGGCGTCTTGTGATGGGAAAGCACCTTGACTCAGCCTTCCAAAGGTCAGCTCCAAAGTTGCACAGATCTAAAGGAGAATGAGGCTAGATGCACTTGTCCATGACTCCCGAGAATACTACCCACCTTTAACTATTGCAGTAACGGGTAATAGTATTCAATAGGTGGTTTTCACGTTCAGTCATTGCCACCAAATTGGAGGACGAAAACAAAAGATCTCTCATTTTTAGCGCCTTTTGTTCGGCTGCCAGCCTTTGTACATTGTAGCATTGTTGTCTGTGTCTCTAGAGATTGGTTGCAAACCATTTTCAGAATTACCCTAAAAAAATACCCCAAAAATATGAAAAGGCTGCCTTTCTCCAACTGATCGATCACTGAACATTTTGTATGCAACTCCTCTCTCTTTGACAACTCGTGAATGCCTTAATGTTCAATAACAGAAAAATCAATACCATGGAAGCAACGCTTGTCGGTATATATTTTTTCGGATTCACGACTGCTATACCCATCTTTTTTGAGTTGTTGTTTTTTTTTTTTCTTGGTGAGCTCTTTTAATGTTTTCAAACCATCAAAGATCATTCAGTGCCCACAATATGTCAGAAGTGAGATAATACTGACAAATTAATCAAGATAAACGTTTTTGGCAAATGTACGTAGGTGGTGGCGATCGATATGTAGCATTTTAAAGGTAACTTCAGCAAGTTCGTGGAATAGTAGACGCTGTAAATCCCGATGATCTATAGCAACCGATAAAATTAAATTTAATCAATATATACATTGCATATCTTCCTATCACTTCAAATCTATCTCCTTTCCCTAAAACAGTTGTTATCATTTTGGAGTCCGGGTAGAAACGGCTTCTGCAATTAGCACCTAGTTAAGTTTCGAGATACGTACTTGCTCACCAAATGGAGAGAGTGTTATTTCCGGTTTTCGCGATTTTGGGATCAATTCCCCGCGCGGTTAGGAGACTCTTTGCTAAAGTTTGTTCAGTGCGAAGCAAGGAGGGAGACTGGGTTAAACACCGGCTTGACATAACAAGACTAAATACTTTCATCGCAATTTTGCAAAGAGCTATCCCTTTGACTGAAATAAAGTGAAGTGACCCTTAAACGTAATAGTTGTCTCTTATAGATATCGGAAAAAAATCAGGTGGCTTTAATGGGAACCCGTTAATTACCGGTCTCAGTCTTAGGCCTCGGGGAATGACGAAACAACAGGACTACTAATATTGACATTAAGGGAAGGCTTTAGCTCTTGAATGAACAAAGTCTCTTTAATTTTGCAGTGAAAGTCAGTTTTTCCGGACGCTAAAATGTCAAAGTGATCCATTTAATGTCGTGGCCAGTGGTTTTCGCATGATCAGCAATGGCTCATGAATGGTCACTTTTAGCTAGGGCCTTGAAATGTTCTGTTTTTCTGTCGTGGAGTCTTCGTTTTGTTTTGCCAATGTAGAATTCATCGAAGTTCCAGCAGACAATTAGTAGTGAGAAGTTATTGCTGTTTTAGCTATTACTTCTCTCATTATGTCTAGACACGTACTGCTGCAGATCATTTTTCTCAATCTAGGTTCCAGACCCCTATTGTTTACGATATATATATAGTTTTCAAAAATTGTAACGGTCACTTTTGAAAATTTATCACCGCTGTTTGTGTTATTTTCTTAATCAAGCTACGATGGCCTAAGAACAAGAGTTCATATTCCCTTATTACATCCCTGTGCGGGCAAGATGAACCAAATCGCAAGCTGTGATTGGCTACCTGAGCGGGCAAGATGGAGCTATACTACCCGCTCGGGATTTCTCGCTTGGTCCTGCAAGATCAAAGATCACTTTTTTTTTGGTGTTTTATCTCATAAAATAAATCCTTTATCATGACCAAGCTTTTTCGGTCAAGATGGCTGGATAATGGCCTGGTTCTTTTTTGCATTTTTATGGACCTCGACCTCTTCTCGGTCCATAAACACGCAAAAAAAGAACTTGGCCAATATCCAGCCATCTTGACCTCACGCTTGGTCAATAGCCAATATATACATGGGTCTCTTCCAATAATATTTTTTCAATGTTGCCCAAAACTAGTTGGTGTGTTCACCTTGCTTCTAATACATCTTTTTTTTAAAGAAAGACACCTGATTGGTCAGTTGTAATGATGTTGTGAAATAACAGACTTAGCTGCTTTGCTGTTCTGCATGATATGAAAAAAATGGCCGCTTTGGTAGGTATCACGTTTGGTGACGAATTCGAAAAGTTTGACTTTGAGGGAAAAGTCCCATTCTCTCCTGACAACACATTGTGAAAAAGAATGTAGAAAAACATATAGAGGACTGACAAGGTAATAAGCATTGTACTCAGAGGCAGGTATTGGTCGCGTTGAAACTTTTATTTCCAATCAGCAGAATGTTTATTACAATCAAAAGAAGCCCCAACAAACAAAAGTCGCCATTATCCAAATTATGTATACGTAATTGTGAATTTAAAAGATTTATGTCCCTTTAAAGAGCTTTTGCCGGACTGAAGCTTTTATGTTGATATCTAAGCTTGAGGTTTAGGAACTTCCTCAACAAAGATTCGGGACACTGCATTCCAACCTGTGTGGGCATCAGCATTTCCATAGCTAGGACAATTGCCGACCCAGAATCCCACTCGCACCTTTCCCTTGTGAATGTTGTTGCAGTGCCCTTCAATATGGCGGACGCGGAGAGGTTCTTGACCCGCCAAGCGTAAGTACACAACACCATCAATAGGGAGGGGAGCCGAGCATTCAGCACCGTTGAAAGTGAAGTACCAGCGTTTACAGCAACTAGTGCAGCCATAAACTCGCAAAGTACCAGTCCAAGCCACATGAAGAGCTGTATCAGAGAAGTTCTTGGTGAACACGCAATCCTGGGTAATAAAAATCGTCTTATATTAAATGTATGAGCGGCCATAAAAGTAGAGATAATTCCAGCTCCCAGAAGTCGGTAATAAATCACTATACTATTATTTTTAATTATCATTCGATTATGACTATCAGTTGCACTTTAACAAATTGATGTCAGTTTTCCCACAGGTAACCCAGGCTCACTGTGTGCGTCACGTAGGTATTAAAATATAGAGAACATATGAGGCGACGTTTAGGTCTGAAAATTTGCTAGAAAATGGTAATAAAAATCGATAAAACTTACCATGTGGTGAGCTGTTGTTGTCTTTAATACGTACACAAAGTTTCGGGGAAAATGGTCCCCGTTCACCTTCCTTCATAATGTAGTGACAAGGTAGGAGACGGAAGCCAGCGTCGGGACTCCGATCGACCCAAAACAAGCACGATTTTTTCCACGAAAATCAAATGCAGTCGCTAAATAAACACGCCAGGTTCGTGGAATAGGAATTTCTCTAAACCATGAATCCACTGAAGCATCTCCAGGTAGCAACGCGGAGCCACCAGACTCCGTAAAACTTGTAAGTTAGCCTGCTAAAATGGCGGCCAGAAAGCGTGGTACTCACGAAGTGCCCAATTCAAAATGGCGCTGAACTCTGGACGCCTGGTGACGAGTATAATAAGTCTTCCTCGAGGGAGGGGAGTCTCAAATTGCTCAGTGAGTTTTGTTTTTAGCAATTTGGGACTCCCCTCCCTCGAGGGAGACTTATTATACTCGTCACCAGGCGTCCAGAGTTCAGTGCCATTTTGAATTGGGCACTTCGTGAGTACCACGCTTTCTGGCCGCCATTTTAGCAGGTTAACTTACAAGTTTTACGGAGTCTGGTGGCTCCGCGTTGCTACCTGGAGATGCTTGAGTGGATTCATGGTTTAGAGAAATTCCTATTTCACGAACCTGGCGTGTTTATTTAGCGACTGGATTTGATTTTCGCGGGAAAAATCGTGCTTGTTTTGGGTCGATCGGAGTCCCGACGCTGGCTTCCGTCTCCTACCTTGTCACTATATTATGAAGGAAGGTGAACGGGGACCATTTTCCCCGAAACTTCGTGTACGTATTAAAGACAACAACAGCTCACCACATGGTAAGTTTTATCGATTTTTATTACCATTTTCTAGCAAATTTTCAGACCTAAACTCCGCCTCATATGTTCTCTGTATTTTAATACCTACGTGACGCACACAGTGAGCCTGGGTTACCTGTGGTTTTCCATGTGTCTGTCCTGTTATTGATCATAACTTTGTCAAAGTAGCTGTGGATCCACGATGCGATAGCCGAGTAGATCCGCAGACTACTCAGTTGACAATGTTATGACGAAATTCATTGTCAATAACAGGACAGACGCATGAAAAACTGAAATCAATTTGTTTTTTACAATAACAAAAAGGCAGAGGGGTCAAAATTAAGTGAAAACACGAGAAGAACGCGAGACAAAAATGCGGAAACTTCAATTTCATGCAATATCTCGTCAATATCGCATAAATTATAAATTTATGTGTCTGTCCGCTTATTGACAATAAAAATTAGCCAATGAGCGCGAGAGAATTTTGCAGTAATTGTAAAAAAAAATAATTATGCAAATCAATAAGAAAAAAATCCAGAAAAGATCAAATAAGGGATCACTAAATGAACCTTGAAGTGTAAGTTTTAGGAAAAGCATATCCTTCTAAATTTCAGGCAAAGTGAATCAAAGATTTTACCTCCAATTGTTTTCCCTTTTTTTCTGTAGTAAATATTCAGCGCTTAAATCTATCCATTTTTTTTTATTTAATAGAAGAAATTAATATCTACTAAGCAGATTAATTTATCTGTTTACTACACAAGAAATGACCTCTTCCAGGAAATGACGTGCACATGTGTTTCACTTTCTCCAGCGACTGTTTACCAACGATATAAACATGTCTTCTCTTTTGCCTAAAAGATAATTTATTGCTAACCTTAATCAGGCCATGATCTTTGCCATCGCTAATTTTCCAGGCGCACTCCTTCCAGTTCTTAAAAGCCATCACACCTGGAGCTCCACTTGCACCACTCTCTCCTCGCTCTCCTTTTTGGCCGGGAGGGCCCTGGACACCGCGTTCTCCCTTTGCGCCATCCTTTCCATTTGCACCAGCAGGACCCACTACCCCACGAGGTCCCTGGGGTCCAGCCTTACCGGGTTGTCCTTGGTCTCCTTTGGCCCCTTCACGACCATCTCTTCCGTCACGGCCTGGTAACCCAGGTGACCCAGGCTTTCCATGCATTCCAGGAATGCCTCCATAGAAAAGGGAAGCAGGCTGTTCGTTTAAAAGGAAAAAAAAAAAGGAAGAAATAAATTCCCGGATTATTCACAGTTACGACTAAATCTAATTTCTAATCATGCAAAACGAGTGACACCTCCTCTTCACACTTACTGACAACCCACGCCCCACAGCGTCCCTTTCACCCTCCCCTCCCCATGGAAAACTTCTTTTGTTTTGAGGTGACTCATTAATTTTTATCAATGTATCCCTAATTGAGAAAACAAGTTATTTAGTTTTGTATCTACTGAACCAGTGGTTTACTTTTTGCTCACCGCATTGTTGGGTAGTTGGCTGCTCTTGTTGTTCGCTGCAGCAAAATAACTCAGGATCGCAAACACAAGTGAAAACACCAAGGCCGGGGTTGAATTACTTCGAAAATGAACCATTTCGTTTCGCTGGGATCTGTAACGAACACAATAAAGTAACAAAAATCAGTGACCTTTTTCCATGAAATAGGTGAGGACCTTAATAAGTTAAAATTAAATGCGAAGCTTTTGCTTTTCATTTAGATATTTCCACACCCCATCCCCAGGGGACAGTGTTAATCAACTCCGCTTTTTGTTTCGCTAAACATTAAGGCAAAAAATAATCGGTTGTCTATCAAAACACGAAATAGTTGCACCTGCATTTTTTCCCTTAGTTAGTTATCTCCGCCATTTATAATTCCAGAAATTTTCGCTTTTTTTAATTAACCAAGCTACTGGTATAATCTCCTACTTCAGAGACAATGCGATCAAATTTTTTTACATAAAAAGAGAAAAATACTGGCGTTTATTAGATGAACTTGTTTGACCAAAGTTTTCATGCAAATTAATCTGCCAGAACAATATCTACAGAAATGTTAGTTTCGTCTTTCTCTCAGCCGAGAAAAAGACGCTAAAAACCTTAATACTTTTACCGCCGTGGAATGAGAAAATGGGGGAGAAGACCATACCTGAATTCGCAAAGGAAACTCGCTTTGTGTTTGTTCAAGTTCCTGCGTAACAATTCCAAAGTCAGGAGTTGATAACAACATTTGTTGGAGAACGAATTTTATAATCTCTTCTGTTGACTTATATTGTCACTTTTTCAAGTCCGCTAAATCATTAGTTGATAGAATATTAATAGTTATCCGTTACCATCAACGGAATTGTTTCAGCCGTCAAACAAAATGTTAAATTTCATTCCTGTTTTTTTTTGTTTGCATAACAGCTAAAGAATATTCCCCCTTCCTGTAATCATTTGTCTCACTTTACTCACTAACTGCAATAAAGTTACGACTACTTGCTTTTCCCCGTTGATTCATGGCCCTAGCTCATATCAGCGGAAAAAATCTCGGTCCGTTACTAACAATACAGACCTCGAATTCGGTTAGTACGACTGAGATATGTATTCTTCATGTATTCTCATCGATTGAGGCATAGTCGCATACCATCCATATGGGTAAAAGTGGGGAAACTGGTATACACGGGTAACCTTAGTTTGATTTAACCAATGGCAACTTGATTATTTTAGCTCTCAGAAATCGATAGTATCCTCTTCCCGTCCAACTATTAATTTCCTACCTTGAATTTGTTAGCTGAACTTTGAGTGCGAAAAATTGCAAAAATAAACCTACTGAAAAGTACTAAGTTTCTTTTACCGAGAGCTAAATTGGCAAATAACTGACCCACGTCTTCAATAAGTGACTGATGTCAGAAAGGACTGTATTTCCCCTCCTGCGAATCGTTTAGAAAACATTTCAGGTAGGAATCTCCAGTGTTTTTGGCAACGAAAATTCTCGACAGTTTGGCCGCTACTGAACGAATATTTATATCTCAGCGCCTTGTTGAATGCACATACTGAATTTATAAGTACAGCCTTGAAGTGCTCGCACTAGATTCGTATGCCTTCACTTTCATTGCTCCGAAAGAGGTTGAAATGTTACAGAGAAATCAATAAATTTAATGACCATATCCGATCAAAAAAGGTGGCATCTAATAACTAACTTCCCATATTAGCCGCTTTACCTCGTCAGTTGCCAAACGAGTCGAGGCAGTTAAGTAAACGAGATACCAAATTAGAGGTCATTAAATAGTGCTACTGAGAACTTGTGATCACTCACCGTCTATCTGTTTCTCTTACTCTTGTTTTTGGACAGTCTAATTCGCGTCCTCCGACATGGACAGTGTTACATTCTTTTCAAATTTGTAAATTTCATGATCGCTTTGTAATCTTCACACAATATTTTTTTCCGAATTTAATTTGTATCACCTTTCATTTCGCTTTCACCCATTGAAGGCCGTAGGTCCGTCCTGGCAGTCGAAAGCTGGTGGTTCCTTTTTAACCAGAGAACGTTTTATTATTATGTTTAATTAAGTTTGCTGTTAACAAAAAACCCACTTGTCGATAAGGTTGGACTGTTTAAAGAGTATTCGACAATGCCGGATTTGTGTCGCTGTATAAGTTTTGAAATAAGAAATTTTCATATATTCACGGTCACCTTAAGGTACCGTTGGAATTGTTTGTTCTTCAAGTGGCAAACGAGGTACATGTCCCTTTCTTATGTAGCTTTAACACTACTTTAATACGAGGTAAGAGGAAATTTATCTCATTTAATTATTTAATTATTTAATATCTTTGGTATAACTGAAGCGCTCTGGAAAAATCGGTGACACTAGTTCTAATTGCACTTCTGACTTTTCGTGAACATTTGACGATACTGTAATGGTTGAGAGTTCGGTTTGAGAACAGATCAGTGGAAAATTTTTAGCGAGACGCAGGAAAGAAAAGGATGCTGATAATGATCCGAAAAATCTACGACTCAGATAGGGGTTGTTTAGCAGTTGAAAATCAGGGAAATTAATAAACAGCGAAACTCCCACCACAATTATTTTTTCTGTAATGGAACGTAGGGCATTCACCAGTTGCCAAAGGGAGATAAAGACTAACACACAAAATGTTCAGTGACCGAGCCATTGGAGGAACACGCACCCCTTCCATGACCCAGCTTTTTCGTCGCAGTTTTTTAGTAATTCTTATGGGAAAACTGATCTTGGGATAAACTTGAATATTGAAATCTTTGCTCTTGAGATTTGCTCATGATGGCACAACTCGAACGCTTTTCTTGTTTTGCGCTGTTTTGTGAGTGCATTAATGATAACTGATCAGGAGATCTAGAACGTTTTTCTCACATCATGTTTTTTTTATGTTGGTCCCTTTTCCGATAGACAACATATAGAATACAAGTGATATAAATGAAGTAAAGTCAAAGCTATAAACACTTTCCTTCCCATTTTACTATCAATTCGGATTCAGGGCAGCTGATGATGTAATTATTAAATACGACCCTTGTGTTATAGACAGAGCGCTCACATTTCCCCAGTATACGTATGTCTTGAGTGCGATTTTTGTGTGCGTTGAGTTTGATCGCACGAGGTTGTTCTTCCGCTTAAAAATAATACTGAGTTCATATGATCCGCTTTGATTTGATCCAGTCTCACCATGATTTTGCATAAGTGACTTGTGCTCAGTTTCTACAATGAACCGATTATTACCATAATTATTGTTTAGTACGCAAAGAAGGAATCAAGTTAAATCTTCTCATCCCATCTGAAGACTTTTTCGGAACAAAATCATTTTTTTCAAATCAGAACGTCTATTTTAATTAATGAATGAGATGGATCAGTATATTTTTATTTTCTACGTACCGACTTTTAGCTTCGACGATTCTTGTATACTTTTTGAGAAAGTACTTCCTTTGTCGTGGAAAATTTCGCATTTTTTTACCGTGCACTACTTTTTATTGCCTTCTCGATTTGTTTTGTTGAGAGAGAGGACAAAATTAACTATTTTTAAAGTAAAATGAAGTTCCGGTTGTATTTTATCAGCACAATTCTCTTTCCCCTCAAATATTAATTTTGTTTATTCTCTTGAAATCTGACTATCGAAAACTGTGCTAGTTACAGCGTCAAAAATATCATAAAAAGAGCCACACTTGTCTTTGGAGAGGCAGGAGGTGATTCAAAGTTTGCATTAAGTACGCTAGTATATGCTTATAGTAACGTCATTGCGATTTTCAAAATGAATCAGTGTTTCCGTCGAAAATTTCAAATTGACATGATGCACAATAAGAAATCCTCGCAAGGTAAAGTTTCCGTGATTTGAGAAGACACTCAAGGATTTGTCGTTCATAGAAATGAAATGTGGCAGCAGAGTGGATTTGTTAATTTTATGGTGTGTTGATAAACCTTCCTACCGCGATAATCTGAGCCGATAACCAACTGTGACTCGATCTTCCGAAAACGAATTATACGGGTATATGCATAGTTTTATACTCTCTGTAATGTTAGGATCAAGCCGCCCCTTTGATTCGATTATTAGAAATCGCTTATATTGATCTGCGTTTTCACCTTGCGGCTCTTTCCAATGATTGGCGTGATCTTGTCTCTCGGGTTGCAATTTGGTTTGTGGCCGGTCAATTGCTTAAGTTTCATTGCTCGCCTGTTGATTTTACAGGTTTTGTGCATCGATTATCTTTCTTTACTGATGAATTAAGTAAATGACATATGTCTTTGGCAGAAAAGCGGTTTTTGTTGAATACATTATCTCATGTTGCTACGTACGTATATGTATTTACTTTGTAGTGATTTGGAAATTTAATTTTAAGGCAGAAGGTAAAGCGAATTAACAACCCATTATCCGTCAGTCAAAAGTTCGGGAAAATATTTACTCTCAAAAGTTAGGCTATGTAAAGCATTGTGTTGTATGTTTGTCACTCAAATGCGGATAATTGCACAGTGAACCACTGGAACGCAAGACTTTTTTCTTCTTGTTCTTAATTTCTTTTACGACACTTTATTAGTTACCAGGTCTATGTTGGGGGGAAGCCATTCAAAATTCTACATCCTTGCCCTTGTATTAAAAAAAAATGTCTACAGCTAAACTGACCGAGGACAAAAGCTTTTTTAATTGGGGAAATGTGAGAAAATTAATTGCAAAGCAGACTGCTTCAAACGATGGTTTATCAAAAGGGAAAAGCCCCGAAATACCCGCATTAAAATATGAGTGGACAAACTAAGCCCCCATGTGAGTCTGAGATGGAACCCGAGTCACAGTGGTCGAGGACGAATTCTCTCATCAAAGCACCAACCCTGCACTCCCGTAACAAGTGGAAAAAAAAAGTAAACATAAACACGAACCTGACTGAACTACATTTCCCAAATCTACTAGACACGAGACAACTTCCACTGATACCAAACTGAGATGCTAAGCTTCATCGCCGACTTCAGATATCTCTTCCATTCCTTTTGTTCTTTGTCGTTGTACATCGTCTACTTCTTGCATAAGTCTAGCGAAGGTAATCGATGGAGATTTCGTAATAAACAATGAATATTTGGGTCTTTGAATCGTAACGTTTTAAGCCATAGTCAACCTGGTTGAAAAGTCCCTTAACTTGTCAATGATGAATATTTCGTTTTCCATTTGAAGACGCATTCGCGTTTTGCACCTTCAGTTCTTTTCTTGATCATATTTTCAGCCAGGGAAACCTTCAAAATTTGCACCCAAGGCCTCCAAAAAGGGCACAAAAACGAGAAAACTAAAGAACTTCAATTGGAACTAAAAATTATTCATAAACACGAGCAGGTTAGAATTTCGTGCCTCTTTGGATACGTCGAAGGACCATTTATACTCGTTTTAGAGTGATAAAGACTGTGTGAATAGCAGTTTTGAAGGTGTCTCCTTTTCAGTTAACTTTCATTTAAAAAAGCCCTAAGATGTTTCAATCAGAAAGACGTATAATTTTTTCGAGCGTGTCGCAATCAGATTTTAACATTTTAAGATGTCCAACATGAATATTATTCATTCTCATTTGTGAGCAAACGTATTTTTCCGCCTGCCGAAGCTAGGTAATTGCTACTTTTCGGCGAAGAGTATCAAAACCAAGAATGTGAAATACCCTTCGTTGTTTTCTATTTTACTTTAGACGTATTTAGTGGTAACGAAAAGACGGTGAACCCCCGCGACGGAAAATTTTACGAGCGGCGAAGAGTACTTGCGGCATGGCGACACACTCGCACGCGTGCAATTCCGCCAATATTGCTGTATACTCACTTCAATGCTGCCCATCCACCGAGGATCATCCACAAAGAAAGCGCGCCAACTCAGTGTGGAATTAGCCTTTTTAAATACAAGCCAACATTTCATGGTGACACTTGAATTTTGTTTTGCAGTTGACAAGTGAACGTAAAATTGCGAAAAGCTATTAATTCATACAACTGTGTTTTGACTCAGACGTAACAATTTATGCAATGATGACGTATTACTTGCTAGGGTCTTACGTCCTAAAAAGAGAATATGAAGTCACGAAAAAAGTCAAAAGCCTATAACTCTCATTCTTCGTCCATGGTAACTTAAGATAAAATCACTTTTTCATCACAAAGACCACTTGTATGAATTATCGCTCTCAAATGTCAAAAGTCATATAGAAAGCAAGCTTCTGGGACTGAGACTATTTCTACATTGCAAAGACTAAATGAAGATTACATGACAGAAAAACTGAACACTTTAACACAAGCGGTGAAAGATTACCATTCAGCTATTGCCGACCATATCACAACGACTGGACACAGCATTCAAATGGGACAATTTAGATATTGCATCGGGAAAAACATGTTATCGTTGTAAAATAAAAGAGACATTGTATGTCCAGGAGCTAAAACCCTCTATGAATTCAAACGTTAGCAGTGACAAGTTGTTACTATATTAGTAACAATCAACAAGTGTCAATGCTTTCTTGCTATTTTAAGATCGTTTTTATACAGTACCTACAATACTAGACATATTTAGTTGGAACACTTAGCGAATGGTCAGAATCATCGTGTTACAAGATCGTAGCTTATACCACATCCCCCTTCCCCCATTCAGGAAGGGGGAAACGCCGATGGGTGTTCCAACAAATGTGACGGAGTATTGTAGCCTACCAAAAATATTAAGATGCTGGTTAACTTTTGACAAGGAGTTGAGATTTCGGTTGATTCTACAGGGGCATAAACGTAACGTAAGAACCGTGCGTGTCTGGTCTTCTCGAGACAGAGGTGAGAGATGATTTCATGCAGACTGGAACGCCTAGTGCTCTGTTGTAAACATGGCGGTTGACAGCATCAGTGAAGTCGTCTCTCTGGCCTTTCTATGGACGAATTCCAGGACCTACCGATACAATTTGAGCAAGTTTTGAAAGCTAAAAACTTCAATCGATGCTGTATTTTGCCGGTAGGACTGGGTGGCTCCACACTCATAAGAAAATCTATGAAATGAGAATCGGGAGTCTTCCCTTGTCATGGAACGGCCGAATTACCCAGAATTCCTTTTTGGCATGAAGGAGGCAAGCGGAGACTGGTCCTCATCAAATGAGGAAAAAGTAGCGAGAAGAATATTTCTAGGCCGATATACAGGAGTAGCCAAGGTGCGTGCTGTTAACGTAGACTTTTTATCATAGGAAATTCGGCCTGGCCTTTAGTAATTTCTTGTCAAAGAAACGGTATAATGTAAATAAGAGAGTAATGGGATTTATATCTGCGATTACCTGTCCTCCTACGTACCACTTAAGTCAAACTCTACATCTCTATGCAATAAGCGCATTCAAAATTTCCTCGTATTATTGTATAAAAGTAGTTAAAGAAAGAAAAGGTTTGTCCTGCATTTCTGAAAAATACGTTGTCTCTCCCGTTCTCTTCTTATGCACGATCTTCGTGGAAATTACATTCTGTCCCTCAATAAACCTAGAACAACCAGTTGTGGTCTTAGTTCTTTTTCTTACGTATTAGCTAAGTACGTTGCGAAATGCGTTACCTGATTTTTCCCGTACCACTGAGTTTACTGGTTTTAAACTAATCCAGGGCCGGATTTTGTACAGCGGCTTTTCGTTTTGATTAATATATCTTTAAATATTATTTAATATTTAGTTATGTATCTGTATCTATTATGTATGTTAGCTGTAATGTCTCGAAGATATTATTCTGAAATTCGAGATGAAATAAAGTTTTATGCATGCACGTATGTTACCTTTGGCAGGGCGCATGCGTGCACTTTGTAATCTGCGACTCCAGTGCTTTACCATATGACAGATAAAATGACTTTTCTCTTGAATATATAAGCCATGGAACTCTTACGTTAAATTGTAATGACAAGGGCGGTTTGGAGCTGTGAGTAGGCGTGGGATTTGTCTCATATGGTTTAGGGGCCGACATATCCCTCCCTCAATGCCGTACCGGGAGGCGAGGTCGGTAGCAGAAAGCAGCAAAGTGCCAACTGCGTCCAAAAGCGATCGCACGGGCCGAAATCCCGGGATGACTCGTTTGGTACGACGCTCCAGCGCCACGTCTGGAGGTACTGCATATTTTTCTCGTCTCGTCTTCAAACATTCCGTCAGCGCATGCGTGCGTAAATGTTCAGCCTCTCCGATACCTACAATACTAGACATATTTAGTTGGAACACTTAACGAATGGTCAGAATCATCGTGTTACAAGATCGTAGCTTATACCACATCCCCCTTCCCCCAATTCAATGTTGTGTGAGAATTTTTCGGGCGACTACTAGTAGTTGTGGAAATCAACCTTGGAGGAAGGGGAAACGGGTGTGGGTGTTCCAACAAATGTGACGAGTATTGTAGATCTGTGGGATATTTCATGTAACTTACATGATGAAAGATATTTGGGATAGTTGACATGAAGGGTAAATGGAGAGCGTGCGGATATTCGATGAGTTTAGTTCAAACGTCCACTAAATTCTACAACTGGCAAAGAGGGTGCTTTTTAGGGTGTAAATAACGTTCGTGACGGAAAATGAATTGAGGGGAACTCGACCATTTCATGCCAATAGTGATCCGAGTAGTGTGGGCACTGAGTGGAAGCGATGGCTTCATAGTTTTGAACTGTACGTGGGGGAAAAAGGTTTCATTATTATTCCCGACAAAGATGATAACAAAGTGCAAAGGTGATCATTGCTTCGTCATTGCGTTGGACCAGATATACAAGATATTTATAATGTTCTGCGTGATACAGGGAGTGCAAAGGAGTATCAGAATGACGATCATGCGTTTTTTCCACACTTCGTCGCATGATCACTCAAGTGAACACTCCACACGAGCCACATTTATTCAGAGAAATGGTGCAAGGGGAAGATGAAGCAATTGACCAGTTTGCAGTACGACTGCGGCGGAAACCTCAGCAGTGCGATTGTGGAGATCAAATGAAAACACAGATCCAGGATCAAATTATCTCAAAGTGTCGTTCCAATGAGTTACGGCGTAAACGTCTGGAAAAAGGCCAAACACTCACACTTCAAAAGTCACAAGAAATTTCCCGGAATTTTGAGGCAGTCAAAAGGTCGACCTAGAGTGTGAGTCTGCCAAGTGGATCAGTAAATCGAGTCAATGATAGAATGCCAGGACGGAATGTTCGAGATAATGCGCCGCAATGAGAGGCGAGTGTTATTGGTGTGGTAGGTGTGGTCATTTTGCCAGAGATCCCCAGTGTCCGGCCAGGGAAAAAACGTTCTCCAAATATTCTCAACGGGGGCAGTTTGCAAATTTAAGCAAAACCAAATTTACAGAAGTTTCGAGTAGATCCCGGGTTCGGTATACATGCAGGCTCAAGATTGTCAGGAGGAAGAAGATGAGTATGTCTTTGCAGTCACTGATGATGTTCAAGGAGGAAGGAAGATCACAGTATACATTGGGGGTATCCCAGTGAAATTGATCATTGATTCTGGAGCAGGTGCAAATGTCATTAGTACAGCATTGTGGGAGCTATTGAAGAAGCAACATATTGCGTATCACGAAAGGATGCAAACTAAGAAGCTGCATGCTTATGGTGCAGTTACACCTCTTGAAGTCATAGGAACGTTTATAGCAGATCTGACAGTAGGCAGCAAATGTGTTTCAGCTGAATTTACCGTTATCAAAGGGCGAAAAGAACCACTACTAGGAAGAGAATCAGCCATTGCGCTGGGAGTCCTAAAATTGCAAGGCCCGTTGAATCTTGTGGCAGATTACAGTGAGATAACCAGAAGATACAAGGATATATTTACAGGAATAGGAAAGTTCAAGGACTTTCAACTGAAACTTCATATCGATCAGCAGATCCAGTTGCGCAACCTTTGAGGCGGCCTGCATTCAGTTTAAAGGAAATGATCAAGAGAAATCGTGATGCGTGATTAAAGGTAGACATCATTGAGAAGGTTGATGGCTTAACTCCGTGGGCTTTTGTGGTTGTACCTAAGCCAAATGGTGATGTAAGGTTATGTATGGGCCTGTGAGAAGTTTCATGTGTATCTTTATGGGTTAGATTTTGAACTGTGGACGGACCACAAATCTTTGGAGTTCATTCACTCAGCGCAGTCTAGGCCCTCGGCAAGAATTGAGCGATGGGTCCTGCAGTTACAAACATATTCATTCTCTGTGAAGTATTAGTTAGGGTCAACGAACATTGAAGATGCGTTGTCACGCCTCACGAAGACTGAACAACCACAGCCTAGGAATGTAGCAGAAGAATACACCAGATTCGTAGCTAACACAGCAGTGCCACGAGCGATGAGTATAGAAGAAATAGAACAAGAGAATGCAGTAGATAAAGAATTAAAGTATCAAGTAAAGCTATGATCCTCGCAGTTATGGACACAATTTTAACAATGAACCTCGTTGAAGTCCTGAATTTTTCAGGCTTTTCTACGCAGTTGTTTAAATTGCGTCCATAAATGCGAGGATCATAGCTTTACTTGATTTAATATCCGCATTTCAGTATATGATTCATTTTATATATCATTTCGTTCATTGAATTGAAGTATGTACGACAGATTATTGAGACAGAAAATTGGGAGAATCCAACATGTGCAAAGTACAAACCAATCCGAAATTTGTAATTCGGGGAACCAGAATTGTTGTACCTAACAGGCGGCGTACAAAACAAATTGAATTAGTCCTGTCCTGAAGGACACCAAGGGATGGCCAGAATGAAGCAAAGCTTGCGGATAAAGGTCTGGTGGCCAGGTTGTGATAAGGAAGCTGAAGCATTTTGCAGAATATGCCATGGGTGTCATGTTGTGAGTGGACCGAGCAATCCCGAACCTCTTCACCTGACTTAAGTGCCTCAAAGTCCTTGGCAAGACATTTCAATTGATTTCATGGGTCCACTGCCATCAGGAGACTATGTCTTTGCAGTGACTGACTATTACATTAGATATGTGGAAGTTAGCATCTCAAAGAAAAACACAGCAGATGTGGCCATCAGTAGCCTAGAGAGAATGTTTTCGACCCATGGTTTGCCTTAGAAGTGACGAGGGTCCTCATTTTGTGGTAGAGTCTTTTCTAACATTTTTAAGGATAATGGCATGAAACACGGAAAGATCACTCCATTGTGGCCCCAGGCAAATTAAAGGGGAGATCGAGCGCCAGAACCTGTCTCTCCTTAAAGCGAATGCAAATTGCCCAAGTTGAAAGAGAAGATTGGAGGAAAGCAGTACAAACTTATTTAGTTGCTTAGCGGAACACTTCCCATCCCAGTACAGGTGCGTGACCAACAGGGGTAACATTCAGAAGAAAACTGCGCACAAGACTTCCAGAGTTGAGGGAGGCTGCTAAACTGGATGAAGAAGTAAGATATCGAGACAGAGGCAGAAGGGTCAATATGAAAGAATATGCTGACAGAACCCGCAATGCGGAAAAAAGCGGTTTGGTGGCCGGTGACAGTGAATAAACAAGTGGACCCGCACCCCTTTTGAGAGTCAACCTTATGAACTGACTGACAAGTGTGGCAAGAGTAGCATGAAGGAACCCAGTATAAGAGGAATAGTACACACGCGAAGCTCTACCATGAAAGAGATGAACAATTAAGTATTGCTTCGCAAGAAGAGCAACCAGTACTTCAAGGGACGGAAGTTGAAGATCTCCCTGCTGATCAAGAAGGTACGCGACAAGGGGAGGAAGACTGTTCCAAGCTGGGTATGGAGGATACCATACTTGTGAAGTCTCCACGACCGGTCGCGAAAGACAAGTACCAAAGAAACTAAAAGACTTTGTTCTATATTGAACATTGAAAACCGATTCTTTTTGGGACTTATAGGTATATAGGTATAAGATATTCGCTTAATCTGATTCATCTGGTTCAATCCGTGCACTGAATTCTACACTTACTTTCAAATCAACATGATTACTTCGAGTCCGTGACAGAGTTATTGTTAACAAGAACAAAGAACACTCGAGCTCTCGTTCTCTTGATCAGCGGTCGGTAATGAGAGGCAAATCCCAAAAAAAGGCCATGTTTGACTGCGTGTTGAAAAACGGTTTGATTTCGTTTAAAATGTAATAGTCAAATACGTACCGGCGGCAATATTTCCTAAATTGACACTATGTTCTATAAAGCCTCATACTGATCTTCCTTTTCATGTAAGAGTTCAGATTTCCCTAACCTTTTGAGAGCGTAGTCCAATGCGTTATGGAAGTGATCTACTTTAGAGGAAGAAACCTCATTTCTTAAAGTTTGAATTTCCAGATGTGGTCTAAAGACGTTTCACGCCATCGCAGTTATTCAATCGGAACCAGAGTTTTCCGGTTCGGGTTTTTGATTATTCCAGAGCCTCTCGCACCCTTTCCGCCGAACAAGGGTAACGGAGGCTCTGGGTACTGGATTGAACAAAGACGTGAAGAATAATTCTTAATTAGGGTCCCTCCGTTGGGAGGATGACAAGTAGTTAATTAATATTCCAGTAAGCAATGATAGTTTTTGACCATACAACAAGTGCGCAATTCGTAGTGGTTTATCATTGCATTCACTGTATACTATATAATGTGCAACTCAGTAGTTTTAATTCGCCGTAAAATCTTTCTATGGATTTGTGATGTCTGTTGTTAGAAAAGTTCTAAAAAGTAGATAAATGTAAACCTTTGAGACACCTATTTTCAGACTGGCAAATGACTTATGGGATGCCATATCCAAAGACAATTTTATACATTTGTGAGAAGCTTAAATATTTACGCCTGAGATCTGAGGAATCCCAATTCAATATTGCCAGCCATTCCTTAAACGCCTTCTCTGTACTACAAATTAGTCCGGCTACGGCATCCTTCGTGAGGATATAAATTAAAGGCATGGATCTCTTGTAAAAGATATATATCCCACAACAAAACCTGAGTTCAGCTTAAGCTGTCCCAAAACCGACCGGATTAGAAGGCACAAAAGTTCTTATCAGATCCAAAAGCTTGTCATCCTTGGTCCAATTGGTAATAATGTAGCTTCAGTATTTGTTGTAATACAGGTTGTCGCTCACATGCTTTTGGATTTTATTGTTACTTTTATGGCAGTTCTGTCGACTCAAACAAAAACCTGAGGGCAATACCTGTGAAAGGCATCGACCAACCGGCTCGAAGGGGTTAGTTGATGTCCATAGTAGAGTCTTTATTCTACAGCACATGGCAGATGGCAAAACTTCATTGCTATCATGAAATGTTGCAGTGAAGTGAGCAAAGAAGCTTGAAATGAAAATCCTAGACTACGGCCAGTCTCTTTTTCACCGCTGAGTTAGTCGAGCGCTTGGAGAATACAGGCAGGAGAAAGAAATGGCCGCGCGAAATCTGGATTCTAGTCGGTCACGTGCACAATTCTTTAATAAATATTTCCCCCTGATCCGTCACGTAGCCTTTCGTGGTCTAGTGGTGAGAGAGTCAATGTCCGCGCTGTTGTCCCGGCTTTTGTGGACGCCAGCTGTCAAATCACCGCTAAATATCCCCGGTCAAACAGACATTTTGTTGATTTCCCCTCCCCCCGGGGAAAAATAGCCGTTAAATACGCACTGTGGTGTTAAGTTCTTTTGATTGGGTTAGTATTTTCATGCTGAAGTAAGAGAAAAAAATGGTCAGCTCCAAACTTGCACAGAGGAGAATGAGGCTAGCCAGCGCTGGTCATGCTCAACGCCATCCTGAGCTCATCCTTCACCTCCTTGTACTTTGATCATAAGAGTCCACGCATGAACACAGGAGCAGAGAGAGACCGAGATTAACCTTTGTTGACAGCCTACGATTAGACACAGGGTTGAAACGGGAGACGAAGGAGATAGCAGTGACGATGGCTGACAGAGACCTTTGGAGAGCACTTATCCATGACTCCCGGGAATACTACCCGCCCTTAAATAACTATTACAGTAACAGGAAATAGTATTCATTAGGCGGTTTTGACGTTACGTCATCACCGACATGCTGGTGGACGAGAACAAAAGATCTCTCATTGGTTGCGGTCACACTTGAGAGAACCACAGTGTAACACTAGTGTTTACACTACTCAAGTGTCAACTCTCTGGTGTTTTGTATCTTTCATGTGACTCAGCAGTTTCCACAAATAGTATTCCTTGTAATACACTATACATGCTGCAACAGAACTTTCTAGATGCTTAGAGTAAAAGTATAAAAGCAGACTCGTAAGTAATAGAAAGGACTCTCTCCTTATTTCCCCGAGGGCTCACCCTCTGTGACTGAACTTATGCTATGGATGCTATACTATAAGGAAGCTATAATGAGCTATAATGAGAAATGAGATACCGTGATCTAGTCGGAGCATCCGACTAGATCACGGAGGGTTGTGGGTTCGAATCCCATCTGGTGCTCGGATTTTTTCCGAGTTCCCAGTGGGTTCTATTAACATCTCATTTCTCACGTGTATATATCATTCTCACATTCGTAAATCATATTATTCGAAAATTTTTTTTAGATCGTTGTTCTTGTTAGAGCTCCCTAATAATCATATATTTCTATTATTGATGCATTGATGCATGCACATGATAGTACAAAACAAATGGATTTTTTCCATTGTTCAAATCTCAAGCGCAGAGATTACAATTTTTAAGTTAATCTCGTGTTGGATGGGCTGAGTTCTCCAATTAATCGGTCACTGAACATGTTGAATGCAACTCCCTTCTTTTTGACAATAGGTAAATGCTTTATGTTCAATAACAGAAAGATGATTATCATGGAATTTATACGCTTGCCGGTATATATTTTCCCTGATTCACGACTGCTAAACCCCTCTTTTAAGTTGGTTTGTTTCTTGCGGGTCGATAAAACTTCCCGCTGTCGTCAAATGAGATCTCTTAATTTTTTTTAAACCATCAAAGATCATCCAGTGCTCGCAATACGTCAGAAGTGAGACGATACAAATTAATCAAGGAGAAGTTTTTTGGCAAACGTAGGTGATGGCGATATGTAGCCCATAGACGAGTTCACGCTCTTGATTGCATCATGGGTAATCACGGCAACATGGCGGGAAATTCAAAAGTTTGTATGGAAATTCAAGCAAAATATACTGTACATAACTCTACTTTATAGAATTTCGCCTTCATAAACCAAACAAATAAGTTCATGTTCACAACTGAGATGAACTAGACTTGGTATCCGTTCTTTGGAATTCCTAAATATTGCTTTTCTTGTCTCCATACATTCTCTGTAATTTTGCGCCTTTGGAATTACAGGAAATGT
>NC_090890.1:35271398-35286398 GCF_036669925.1 Montipora capricornis | reverse complement strand
ACGGCCAGTGCACTGCTAGGGGGGTCGTCACAGGAACAATACCCCAAGCACTCTGACCCTACTTTGCTTGCTAATGATTTTGGGAGATTCTTTATACAAAAGATCGATGTCATTCGCTCAAAGCTGGAAAGAATGCACTCCTCATTGAATCAGTCTGACCATCCGATCAGGAGTAGCACCCAAGAGCATTCGTATGCTGACACACCCTTCACTAACTTCCAGCCTATATCGTCTAAAGGTATCAAAAAGCTGGTGCTGAATGCCCCAAACAAGACCTGCGACGATCACCCCATACCCACCAAGATTGTTAAAGACTGCATTAACGAACTTTTACCGACCATTTCCAACATGGTTAATCTTTCCCTCAGTAGTGGTCACTTTCCGGACATTTGGAAAGAGGGTTTAGTGAGACCAAAGTTAAAAAAAGTCAACATGGATCTGATAAAGAAAAATTACCGGCCCGTCAGCAATCTCGCATTCCTTTCATAGATCACTGAAAAGGCAGCTGCACTACAAATCTTTGATCTCGTGTCGTCCAATCAGATGCTTCCAGAATTTCAATCAGCTTACCGCAAAAATCAAAGCACGGAAACTGCCTTACTGCGCATGCGCAACGACATACTCGTCAACATGAACAAACAACAAGTCACATTATTAGTGTTCCTAGATTTAAGCGCTGCTTTCGATACAGTAGACCATGACTTATTACTGCGGCGCCTGGAATACAAATTTGGAATTAAAGATCAAGCAGTAACGTGGTTCAAATCCCATCTGTCGAATAGATCCCAGCGTTTTGTAATCGGCAGTGAAAAGTCAGACAGTTTTGATTTGAAGTTTGGTGTGCCACAGGGCTCCTGTCTCGGCCCAATGCTGTTCCTCCTTTACATTAGTGAGCTATTTGATGTGATTAGCTAGCACTTGCCAACAGCGCACAGTTATGCCGATGCTACTGGCTTTCAATCCAGATGAAGATTCTGATCAAGACGCCGCCATTTTAGCAATGGAAGCGTGCCTCTGTGATATCCGCAACTGGATGTCAATAATAACCTTATGATTAATGATTCCAAGACTGAGTTTATGCTCATTGGGACGAAGGCGCAGCTACAGAAAACTAAAAGCGGTACTCTAACTATTGGCAAATCCATCATCTCTCCGAGCAAGGAACCCCTTAGAAACTTGTGGGCCTGGTTTGACTGCCATTTCAACCTGAACTTCAACATAACCAAAACGTGTAGGAGTGCTTTTTTTTTTCTTTCATCTACACAATATTAGACGCGTCAGAAAATATCTAAGCATAGAATCTGTCGAGAAATTAATCCAGGCTTTCATCACAAGCAGATTGGACTATTGTAATTCACATTTATACGGATTACCCTACTGGGCTCATACTAAACTGCAGCGTGTTCAAAACGCAGCTGCAAGAGTCATATTTATTCTATGACTAGCTCCGTGAGCGGGCAAGATGAACCAAATCGCGCACTGTGATTGGCTACCCGAGCGGGCAAGATGGAGCTATCTTGCCCGCTCGGGATTTCTCGCTTAGTCCCGCAAGATCAAAGATCATTTTTTGGTGTTTTAAGTCATGTAATAAATCCTTTATTGACTAAGCTTGTTCGGTCGAGATGGCTGGATATTGGCCTCGTTCTTTTTTTGCACTTTTATGGACCTCGACCTAGTCTCGGTCCATAAACACGCAAAAAAATAACTTGGGCAATATCCAGCCATCTTGACCTCACGCTTGGTCAATAATCCATATATACATGGGTTTCTTCCAATAATATTTTTCCAATGTACTTTTAGCGTGTGGTTATAATGAGCGAATGTGTTAAGAAAAAAAGCATTAAAAGCAAGGTGAAAACACCATAACACCAACTCGGTGTAGCCAGCACATCACGCATGTCCGTGGTTGCCAATTAACTGATGAAATGGTTGTGCGCATGCGGGAAGTGTTGCCCACACTTAGTTGGTGTGTTCACATTGCTTTTAATACCTCTTTTTTTAAGAAAGACATATGCTTGGTCAGTTGTAATGATGTTGTGAAATAACAGACTTGGTGGCTTTGCTGTTCTGCATGATCTGAAAAAATGACCGCTGTGGTACGTATCACGTTTGCTGACGAATTCGAAAAGTTTGACTTTGAAGAGTGGGAAAAGTGCCATTCTCTCCTGACAACACATTGTGAAAAAGAATGTAGAAAAACATATAGAGGACTGACAAGGTAATAAGCATTGTACTGAGAGGCAGGTATTGGTCGCGTTGAAACTTTTATTTCCAATCAGCAAAATGTTTATTACAATCAAAAGAAGCCCCAATAAACAAAAGTCGTCATTATCCAAATTATGTATACGTAATTGTACATTTAAAAGATTATGTCTCTTAAAAGAGCTTTTTCCGGACTGAAGATTAGATTTTGTTATCTAAGCTTGCGGTTTAGGAACTTCCTCGACAAAGATCCGGGACACTGAAATATATCCTGTGTACGCATCAGCATTTCCAAATCCAAGACAATTGCCGACCCAGAATCCCACTCGCACCTTTCCCTTGTGAATGTTGTTACAGTGCCCTTCAATATGGCGGACGCGAAAAGGATCTTGAGATTTTACCCCGCCTAAGTACACAATACCATCAACAGGGAGGGGAGCCGAGCATTCAGCACCGTTGAAAGTGAAGTACCAGCGTTTACAGCAATTCGTGCAGCCTGAAACTCGAAAACCACCAGTCCAGGCCACATGAAGAGCTGTATCAGAGAAGTTCTTGGTGAACACGCAATCCTGTGTAATAAAAATCGTCTAATATTAAATGTATGAGCGGCCATAAAAGTAGAGATAATTTCAGCTCCCAGAAGTCGGTATAAATCACTATACTATTATTTTTAATTACCATTCGATTATGACTATCAGTTGTACTTTAACAAATTGATGTCAGTTTTTCATGCGTCTGTCCTGTTATTGATCATAACATTGTCAAAGTAGCTGTTTATCCACGAGGCGTTAGCCGAGTCGATCCGCAGACTACTCAGTTGACAATGTTATGACGAAATTCATTGTCAATAAAAGGACAGACGTATGAAAAACTGACATCAATTTGTTTTTTACAATAACAAAAAGGCAGAGGGGTCAAAATTAAGTGAAAACACGAGAAGAACACGAGACAAAAATGCGGAAACTTCAATTTCATGCAATATCTCGTCAATGTCGCATAAATTATAAATTTATGTGTCTGTCTTATTCACAATAAAAATTAGCTAATGAGCGCGCAAGAATTTTGCAGTAATTGTAAAAAAAAATAATTGTGCAAATCAATAAGAAAAAAAATCCAGAAAAGATAAAATAAGGGATCACTAAATGAATCTTGAAGTGTAAGTTTTAGGAAAAGCATATCCTTCTAAATTTCAGGCAAAATGAATCAAAGATTTTACCTCGAATTATTTTCCTTTTTTTTTCTGTAGTAAATATTCAGCTCTTAAATCTTTCCATTTTTTTTATTTAATAGAAGAAATTAATATCTATTAAGCAGATTAATTTATCTGTTTACTTCACGAGAAATGACCTCTTCCAGGAAATGACGTGCTTATGTGTTTCGCTTTCTTCAGCGACTGTTTACCATCGATATAAACATGTCTTCTCTGTTGCCAAAAAGATAATCTGTTGCTCACCTTAATCAGGCCATGATCTTTGCCATCGTTAATGTTTTTCCAGGCGCACTCCTTCCAGTTCTTAAAAGCCATCACACCTGGAGCTCCACTTGCACCACTCTCTCCTCGCTCTCCTTTTTGGCCGGGAGGGCCCTGGACACCGCGTTCTCCCTTTGCGCCATCCTTTCCATCCGCACCATCAGGACCCACTACCCCACGAGGTCCCTGGGGTCCAGCCTTACCGGGTTGTCCTTGGTCTCCTTTGGCCCCTTCACGACCATCTCTTCCGTCACGGCCTGGTAACCCAGGTGACCCAGGCTTTCCATGCATTCCAGGAATGCCTCCATAGAAAAGGGAAGCAGGCTGTTCGTTTAAAAGGAAAAAAAAGGAAGAATTGAGAAAACAAGTTATTTAGTTTGGTATACTGAACCAGCGGTTTACTTTTTGCTCACCGCATTGTTGGGTAGTTGGCTGCTCTTGTTGTTCGCTGCAGCAAAGTAACTCAGGATCGCAAACACAAGTGAAAACACCAAGGCCGGGGTTGAATTACTTCGAAAATGAACCATTTCGTTTCGCTGGGATCTGTAACGAACACAATAAAGTAACAAAAATTGGTAACTTTTTTCCATGAAATATAGGTGAGGACCTTAATAAGTTAAAATTAAATGCAAAGCTTTTGCTTTTCATTTAGATATTTCCACACCCCATCGCGCAGTGTTAATCAACTCCGCTTTTTGTTTCGCTAAACATTACGGCAAAAAATAATCGGTTGTCTATCAAAACAAGGAATAGTTGCATCTGGATTTTTTCCCTTAGTTAGTTATCTCCGCCATTTATAATTCCAGAAATTTGCGCTTTTTTTAATTAACCGAGCTACTGGTATAATCTCTTACTTCAGAGACAATGCGATCAATTTTTTTTACATAAAAAGAGAAAAATACTGGCGTACATTAGATGAACTTGTTTGACCAATGTTTTCATCTAAATTAATCTGCCAGAACAATATCTACAGAAATGTTGTTTAGCTTCGTCTTTCTCCCAGCCGAGAAAAAGACGCTAAAAACCTTATTACTTTTACCGCCGTGGAATGAGAAAATGGGGGAGAAGACCATACCTGAATTCGCAAAGGAAACTCGCTTTGTGTTTGTTCAAGTTCCTGCGTAACAATTCCAAAGTCAGGAGTTGATAACAACGTTTGTTGGAGAACGAATTTTATAATCTCTTCTGTTGACTTATCTTGTCACTTTTTCAAGTCCGCTAAATCATTAGTTGATAGAATATTAATAGTTATCCGTTACCATCAACGGAATTGTTTCAGCTGTCAAACAAAATGTTAAATTTCATTCCTGTTTCTTTTGTTTGCATAATAGCTAAAGAATATTCCCCTTCCTGTAATCATTTATCTCACTTTACTCACTAACTGCAATAAAGTTACGACTACTTGCTTTTCCCCGTTGATTCATGGCCCTAGCTCATATCAGCGGAAAAAATCTCGGTCCGTTACTAACAATATAGACCTCGAATTCGGTTAGTACGACTGAGATATGTATTCTTCATGTATTCTCATCGATTGAGGCATAGTCGCATACTATATGGGTAAAAGTGGGGAAACTGGTATACACGGGTAACCTTTGTTTGATTTAACCAATGGCAACTTGATTATTTTAGCTCTCAGAAATTGATAGTGTCCTCTTCCCGTCCAACAATTAATTTCCTATCTTGAATTTGTTAGCTGAACTTTTAGTGCGAAAAATTGCAAAAATAAACCTACCGTGAAACGTACTAAGTTTCTCTTACCGAGAGCTAAATTGGCAAATCACTGACAAACGTCTTCAATAAGTGACTGATATGTCAGAAAGGACTGTATTTTCCCTCCTGCGAATCGTTTAGAAAACATTTCAGGTAGGAATCTCCAATGTTTTTGGCAACGAAATTTCTCGACAGTTTGGCCGCTACTGAACGAATATTTATATCTCAGCGTCTTGTTGAATGCACATACCGAATTTATAAGTACAGCCTTGAAGTGCTCGCACTAGATTCGTATGCCTTCACTTTCATTGCTCCGAAAGAGGTTGAAATGTTACAGAGAAATCAATAAATTTAATGACCATATCCGATCAAAAAAGGTGGCATCTAATAACTAACTTCCCATATTGGCCGCTTTACCTCGTCAGTTGCCAAACGAGTCGAGGCAGTTAAGTAAACGAGATACCAAATTAGCGGTCATTAACTAGTGCTACTGAGAACTTGTGATCACTCACCGTCTATCTGTTTCTCTTACTCTTGTTTTTGGACAGTCTAATCCGTGTCCTCCGACCTGGACAGTGCTACATTCTTTTCAAATTTGTAAATTTCATGGTCGCTTTGTAATCTTCACACATTTTTTTTCCGAATTTAATTTGTATCACCTTTCATTTCGCTTTCACCCATTGAAGACTGTAGGTCCTGGCAGTCGAATTTTAACCAGAGAACGTTTTATTATTATGTTTAATTAAGTTTGCTTTTAACAAAAAACCGACTAGTCGATAAGGTTGGACTGTTTAAAGAGTATTCGACAATGCCGGATTTGTGTCGCTGTATAAGTTTTGAAATAAGAAATTTTCATATATTCACGGTCATCTTAAGGTACCGTTGGAATTGTTTGTTCTTCAAGTGCCAAACGAGGTACACGTTCTTTTCTTATTTTGCTTTAACACTACTTTAATACGAGTTAAGAGGAAATGTATCTCATTTAATTGTTTAATTTAATATCTTTGGTATAACTGAAGCGCTCTGGAAAAATCGGTGACACTAGTTCTAATTGCATTTCTGACATTTCGTGAACATTTGACGATACTGTAATGGTTGAGAGCACGGTTTGAGAACAGATCAGTCGAAAATTTTTAGCGAGACGCAGGAAAGAAAAGCCTGAGGATGCTGATAATGATATGAAAAATCTACGACTCAGATACGGGTTGTTTAGCAGTTGAAAATCAGGGAAATTAATAAACAGTGAAACTCCCACCACAACTAGTTTTTCTGTAATTGAATGTAGGGCATTCACGAGTTGCCAAAGGGAGATGAAGACTTGCACACAAAATGTTCAGTGACCGAGCCATTGGAGGAACACTCACCCCTTCCATGGCCCGGCTTTTTCGTCGCAGTTTTTTTAGTAATTCTTATGGGAAAACTGAACTTGGGATAAACTTGAATATTGAAATCTTTGCTCTTGAAATTTGCTCATGATGGCACAACTCGAACGCTTTTCTTGTTTTGCGCTGTTTTGTGAATGCATTAATGATAACTGATCAGCAGATCTAGAACGTTTTTCTCACATCATGTTTTTTATGTTGGTCCCTTTTCCGATAGACAACATATAGAATACAAGTGGTAAAAATGAAGTAAAGTCAAAGCTATAAACACTTTCCTTTCCATTTTACTATCAATTCGGATTCAGAGCAACTGATGATGTAATTATTAAATATAGACAGAGCGCTCACATTCCCCCAGTATACGTATGTCTTGAGTGCGATTTTTGTGTGCGTTGAGTTTCAAGTTCCAGTCGTCTACTCATGATCGCACGAGGTTGTTCTTCCACTTAAAAATAATACTGAGTTCATATGATCCGCTTTGATTTGATCCACAGTCTCCCCATTTTGCATAAGTGACTTGTGCTCAGTTTCTACAATGAACCGATTATTACCATTATTGTTCAGGACGCAAAGAAGGAATCAAGTTAAATCTTCTCATCCCATTTGAAGACTTTTTCGGAACAAAATCATTTTTTCAAATCAGAACGTCTATTTTAATTAATGAATGAGATGGATATATTTTTATTTTCTACCGACTTTTTGCTTCGACGATTCTTGTTTACTTTTTGAGAAAGTACTTCCTTTGTCGTGGAAAATTTCGCATTTTTTACCGCGCACTACTTTTTATTGTCTTCTCGATTTGTTTTGTTGAGAGAGAGGACAAAATTAACTATTTTTAAAGTAAAATAAAGTTCCGGTTGTATTTTATCAGCACAAATCTCTTTCCCCTCAAACATTAATTTTGTTTATTCTCTTGAACTCCGACTATCGAAAACTGTGCTAGTTACAGCCTCAAAAATATCATAAAAAGAGCCACACTTGTTTTTGGAGAGGCAGGAGGTGATTCAAAGTTTGCATTAAGTACGCTAGTATGCTTACAATAACGTCATTGCGATTTTCAAAATGCCAGTATTTCCGTCGAAAATTTGAAATTGAGATGATTTACAATAAGAAATCCTCGCAAGTTAAAGTTTCCGAGATTTGAGAAGACACTCAAGGATTTGCCGTTCATAGAAATGAAATGTGGCAGCAGAGTGGATTTGTTAATTTTATGGTGTATTGATAAACCTTCCTACCGCGATAATCTGAGTCGATAACTATGACTCGATCTTCCGAAAACGAATTATACCAGTATATGCATAGTTTTATACTCTCTGTAATGCTAGGATCAAGCCCTTTGATTCGATTAGTAGAAATCCCTTATATTGATCTGGGTTTTCACTTTGCAGCTTTTTCCAATTATGAGCGTGATCTTGTCTCTACGGTTGCAATTTGTTTTGTGGCCGGTCAATTGCTTCAGTTTCATTGCTCGCCTGTTGATTTTACAGGTTTTTTGCACGGATTATTTTCCTTCACTGATGAATTAAGTAAATCAGTGACATTAAAATGAGCAAGTATGTTTTTCAATTGGCAATTGGGCCAATTGTAATGTTGCCACGTGCGTATATGTATTTACTTTGTCGCGATTTGGAAATTTAATTTTAAGGCAGAAGGTAAAGGGAATTAACAACCCATTATCCGTCAGTCAAAAGTTCGGAAAAATATTTACTCGCAAAAGTTAGTCTGTGTAAAGCATTGAGTTGTATCTTTGTCATTTAAATGCGGAGAATTGAACAGTGAACCATTGGAACGCATGAATTATTTTCTTCATGATCTTAATTTTTTTTACGGTAGTTAGCAGGAAAAGTTGGCAGGGGGAAGCCATACAAAATTCTACAGCTGGCCCTTGCATAAAAAGAAAATTGTATACAGCTAAACGACAGAGGAAAAAAAGCCCTTTTAATTTTATTGTGAGAAACTAATTGCAAAGCAGACTGCTTCAACCGATGGTTTATCGAAAGGGAAAAGCCGAAACACCCGCATTAAAACATCAGTGGACAAACTAAGCCCACATGTGAGTCTGAGAATAGAACCCGGGTCACAGTGGTGGAGTACGAATTCTCTCATCAAAGCACCAACCCTGCACTCCCGTAACAATTAGAAAAAAATGTAAACATAAACACGAACCTGACAGTGACCTGACTGAATTACACCTCGCAAACCTACGAGATACGAGACAACTTCCACTGATATTATCCTCATCGCCGACTTCAGATATCTCTTCAATTCCTCATGTTCTTTGTCGTTGTTCAACGTTTACCTCTTGCATAATTCTAGCGAAGGTAATAGATAGAGATTTCGTGATAAACAATGAATTTTTGGGTCTTTGAATCGTAACGTTTTAATAAGCTATACTCAACCTGGTTGCAAAATGAACCTTAAGTTAAAACGAACGTTTCCCACTTATTAATAAAGACGGATTCGATTTATGCACCTTCAATTCTTTCCTTGATCATATTTTCAGCCAGGAAAGCCTTCAAAATTTGCACCCAAGCCCTCATCAAAAAAGGGCACACAAACGAAAAAAACTAAGGAACCTCAATTGGAACTATAAATTATTCATAAACACGAGCAGGTTAGAATTACGTGTCACTTTGGATACGTCGATGCTCTGCACATTGATCTTGGGACAATTTATGCTCGTTTTGGAGGGATAACGAGTGACTGTGTGAATAACAGCTTTATAGGTGACTCCTTTTCAGTTAACTTTCATAAAAAAAAACACTTAGATGTTTCAACCAGAACGACGTAGTTGTTTCGAGCGTGTCGCTATCGGATTTTAACGGTTTAAGATGTCCAACATGAATATTATTCATTTCATTTGAGAGCAAACATATTTCCGGCTACCGAAGGTAATGGTTACTTTTCGAACCGAAACCAAGAATATGAAATACGATTTTTTACGCATCAACTCCGTTTGGTATTAGCTTTTTTAATACAAACCAACATTTTCTTATGACACTTGAATTTTGTTTTGCAGTTAATAAGTGAACGTAAAATTGCTAAAAGCTATTAATTTTTATACAACTGTGTTTTGCTTCAGACATAATAATTTATGCAATGATGACGTATTACTTGCTAGGGTCATGAGTCCTAAAAAGAGGAAATGAAGTCATGAAAAAAGTCAGAAGCCTACAACTCTAATTCTTCGGCCATCACAGCTTAAGATAAAATCCTTTTTTTCCTTACAAAGATCACTTGAATCAACCTCGTTCCCAGGGGCTCTCTTCTCTGCCTCCAGACCCTGGGAACGAGGTTGCACTTGAATCGCTCTCAAATGTCAAAAGTAATATGAAAGCAAGATTCTGGGACTGTCACGATTTCTACGTTACATGACCTACGATTACATGACAAACAAACTGAAGGCTCTAACAAGTAAAGATCACCATTCAGCTATCGCGGACCACATCACAACAACTGGACGCAACATCAAATGGGACAATTTTGTTATTGCATCGGAAAAAACATATTATCGTTGTAAAAGGAAAGAGACATCGTATATCCAGGAGCTAAAGCCCTGTATGAATTCAAACGTTAGCAGTGAGAAGTTGTTACTATATTAGTAACAATCAACGAGTGTCAATGCTTTCTTGCTACAGTATTTTAAGATCGTTAATACAGTGCCCAGATCTGTGGGATATTTCGTGTGACTTACATGATGTGAAATATTACGGATAGTTGACCGGAAGGGTAAATTAGAACAGTAAATAGCAGAACGTGCGGATATTCGATATTCAATATGTCCACTGAATTCTACAACTCGCGACGAGGATGCTTTTTACGTTGTAAATAACGTTTGTGACAGAAAATGAATTTGAGAGAATTGGATATTGGAGGAATTCGGCCACTATTATGTCAATAGTGATCCGAGTAGTGTGGGCACTGAGTGCAATTGCAAGCAATGGCTTCGTAGTTTCAATTGTACGCGGGGAGGGGGGGGGGGGTGGGGGCAAGGTTTGATTATAATTCCCGACAACAAAGTGCAGAGGCGAGCATTGCTTCTTCATTGCGTTGGACCAGATGTACAAGATATTTTTAATGTTCAGTCTGCCTGATATAGGGAGTGCAAAGGAGTATCAGAATAACGATCATGTTTTAACTCTACACTTTGTTGCATGATCACACAAGTGAACACTCCACACGAGCCACATTTATTCAGAGAAATGGTGCAAGGGGAAGACGAAGCAATTGACCAGTTTGCAGTACGACCTCGGCGGAAAGCACAGCAGTTCGATTGTGGAGATCAAATGGAAGCTTAGATCCAGGTTCAAATTATGTCAAAGTGTCGTTCCAATGTTACGGCGGAAACGTCTGGAAAACGGCCAGACACTCACACTTCAATACTCACAAGAAATTACCCGAAATTATGAGGCAGTCAAAAGGTCGACCTAGAGTGTGAGTCTACCAAGGGGATCAGTAAATCGAGTCAATAATAGAATGCCCGGACGGAATGGTCGAGATAATGCGCTGCAAGGGGGGGGGGGGGGGGGGGGGGGGGCGAGTGTTATCATTGTGGTAGGCGTGGTCATTTTGCCAAAGATCCACCGCAGTCTCCGGCCAGGAAAAAACGTGCTCCAAATGTTCTCAGCCGGGGCAGTTTGCAAATTTAAGCAAAACCAAATTTACAAAAGCTTCGAGTAGATCCCGGGTTCGGTACATGCAGGCTCAAGATTGTCAGGAGGAAGAAGACGAGTATGTCTTTGCAGTCATTGGAGGGAAGATCACAGTATACATTGGGCGTATCCCAGTAAAAATGATCATTGATTCTGGAGCAAGTGCAAATGTCATTAGTACAGCATTGTGGGAGCTATTGAAGAAGCAACATATTGCGTGTCACGAAAGGGTACAAAGAAGCTGCTTGCTTATGGTGCAGTTACACCTCTTGAAGTCATAGGAACGCAGTTTATAGCAAATCTGACAGTAGGCAAAAAATGTGTTTCAGCTGAATTTACCGTTACCAAAGGGCAAAAAGAACCACTACTAGGAAGAGAATCAGCCATTGAGCTTGGAGTCCTAAAATTGCAAGGCCCGTTGAATGTTGTGGCAGATTACAGTGAGATAGCCACAAGATACATGCATATATTTACAGGAATAGGAAAGTTCAAGGACTTTCAACTGAAACTTAAGGACGTTCGCGCCAAAATCTTCCTACGGTGATATTTTCTTCATTTCTCGCCTAGAGTTAGGTCATAAAGTACTTACTCCAAAAATATATAAAAAATTGGGGGTCACCGACTTTGTTTCGGAGAAAATGGCAGTGGAAAAATGCCTTAATTTCGATAAATCTGTCATAACGAAAGGTAGCCTCATCTGCTCATCCATCGAAAATCCTAAAAATTAAACTCTTAGAGTGAAGATTTCCGTGCATAGGTTTTTAGGGGTGGGATTTTAAGATAATTTCATGCCGCTAGGGATGTCGTAAACAGTAGAGTTCATCCTGGACGAGCGTTTTCGTAACCTCTACCCGCTGCAACCACTACCGGAATTCGATGGCACGAGGAAAGAAAATTTTAAAAAAAGATAACTTCTTATGGTGAGATTTTTTTCATTTTATCATATTTTGTAGATAGTAAGTAGAGTAAGTGATTCATGATTAAAAAAATAGGGGTCACCGATGATCGAAGGGAGTAAAATCGATGTGATTTTACGAAGCTCTTGGAAAACTTCGTTTGTCACGTTTTTACGTGACATGTCGGGGAAGGACTGGAACCCAAGAGAGGATCGATCGTTGAAGGGATGAAAGGTTTTTACCTCAAAACAAAGCTTTCTCGAGCACAGCAAGGAAGTTTTAAGCAGTCGTCATCTTCATTTGGTTAGTGTTTTGCATAATATTTCTCCATTGCCGTCATGCTCGTCTTCTGGAGTGTGATTTTTGTGAAATTTAATCGCTCGTTTTTTCCACGCAGGTCCGCACTATTCAAGCCGACGAGGACGAAAATACTGCTCTATTTTCACGAAAGTAAAGGAAAAGAACTTCAAAAACATACATTCATTTTGAACTTAAGTTCGTAGGGTAATAAAAACATTCAAAAAAGAAACAGCCCCATTAAATTTACGCAACAGTTCGTCCTCGAGTTTTCCAAACTTTCAGCCACTACTTGATCAGCAGCTACCATTTAAAGAGCTTTTCCATCCTTCCGCTCACTTCTCTTTAACGTTTCATGATGATTCGGAAATAAATGTGCCATTCTTTTGCCGGCCTGGAATTTTTTTCCCGGCGTTTTTGTCGCCATGTTATTTTAACTAATGCTTGAACAATATATATCACAGGAAAAAATAACATATTCCCATTTTTGGATATTTTAGGGTATTTTGAAGAATACCAATAAAAATCCCAAATTTGGCAAAGTGAGACAAGTCCCAAACAGGGAATTCCCAACCGAGTTCCCTGATTGGGACTTGTCTCACCCTTCCAAATTTGGGATTTTTGTTGGTATTCTTTAAATACCCTAAAATAGCCAAAAATGGGAATCTGTTATTTTTTCCTGTGATATTTATGAAAGTCAAGTAGACTAGTGCACGACTGATAAAAACAACGCGAACATCAGTCGTGCAGTAGTCTACTTGACTTTCCTAAATATTTTTAATCAATAGGCCTTATCACGGTTTTGACCGCCATTTTGACGGGTAGGCAAAGCGTAAAGAATTTGTAGTGTTTATATGGGGATCCGATGTCAAATAATTTTCGTTAAACGCTAGTTCTGAAAAATTTATGAATTGAGAACTGAAGGTACAGAGCAAAAGATTATACAGACCAAATTTTAGGCACTAACCTTTTAAAGAAGTTGGCCGGCAGCGTTGTCAATTTTTCTATATATTTGTCTGTAATTTTTCCCGCGAATTTTCAGTAACAATTTGAGACAAATGTATGGAAAAATCGAAAACGCTACCACGCAGCTTTTAACGAAGGCTAGTCCCTAAAAATTGGTCTGTATAATCCTTTACCCTGTACCTTCAGTTCGCGATTCATAATTTTTTTGAGAACTAGCGTTTAACGAAAATTATTTGACATCGGATCCCCATATAAACACTACAAATTCTTTACGCTTTGCCTACCCGTCAAAATGGCGGTCAAAACCGTGATAAGGCCTATTTTGACTGATCACGATCTTCTCTTATCCAACGCTGTGCAAGACTTATCGTCCACGGTTTCTGCAAAGGTTTTCAGACCTCAACTTCACTAATGCTCGAAGTAATGCGTGACATATTACAGTCGCGTTACCTGTGCAGTTACGTTGCGCACAAACAATTAGCGCGAACGTCCTTAAGAGTGGCTGCCTGTAAAAATCAGACAAATTATTAATTTCGTGGCAAGGGTCGAAAATTCGATTTGGCTCATATTTTCATGGTAGATAGGCTAGGGCATGACAATAACTACTGGACAGTTTTTTCGGCAAAATATCCTTTTATTTGAGAGAAATATGCAAATTACCAAATTCCGTTAAAATCGCCATGTCACGCACCATTTTATTAAACAACTTTGAGAGTCTCGCATGCAAAACGACATTATTCGTCCGTCTTTAGAACTCTCAAATATTTTTGTGCAATGTTTAAATGTGTGCTTGGTCGATTTTAGTGAATGTTGTGCTGTCGCTTTGGGTGGAAAATGATTAAATTTCGAAGACATGTATTTCATTCACTTAAAAGTACTTCGTAAATATACTTAATTTTCATCATGTGCGAAACCTTCAAATGGACTAAGCTTCTGCTGGTTGAATCGTAGAAGAATGGTCTACAGATTCCTGTAAAAATTTCTTTGGGCAAATGATTGTGAGCGACGCGAGAGCTTTTCAAAGTACGTTAAAAATGCAAATATTTGCCCTTCCGTCGTCAAATATCAATTGACTGGTTACCCATATATTTTAGCATGCGCCACATGACTTGACCCATATTAAGTTAAAATAGACACAGAGATGATAATTTCGAAATGTTCTAACCTTATTTGCTGCATAAGGCAGATCCAAAAGCCGATTTAACGTGTTTTTCCCGCCATTCGGCACATATATAGCAGCACAGTTTCCTTCTGTTTACACAATGTCTGATCTACATCGTCAACTGTCATCGTATTTAATGGTCAAATACCATATTTCGGCGCATCTGATCGCCACTGCATCTAACTCAGCAACGGCTGAGTCATTTGTGGATAGTTGCTTACTTCGCACAGCGCCAAAATACTACCACATCTGAACGATTGCT
>NC_090890.1:35248898-35263898 GCF_036669925.1 Montipora capricornis | reverse complement strand
GAGACAGAAGGGTCAATATGAAAGAATATGCTGACAGAACCCGCAATGCGGAAAAAAGCGGTTTGGTGGCCGGTGACAGTGAATAAACAAGTGGACCCGCACCCCTTTTGAGAGTCAACCTTATGAAATGACTGACAAGTGTGGCAAGAGTAGCATGAAGTAACCCAGTATAAGAGAAATAGTACACACGCGAAGCTCTACCATGAAAGGGATGAACAATTAAGTATTGCTTCGCGAGAAGAGCAACCAGTACTTCAAGGGACGGAAGTTGAAGATCTCCCAGCTGATCAAGAAGATACGCGACAAGGGGAGGAAGACTGTCCCGAGCTGGGTATGGAGGATACCATACTTATATTGAACATTGATTCTTTTTGGAACTTATAGGTATATAGGTATAAGCTATTTGCATAATCTGATTCATCTGGTTCAATCTGTGCACTGAATTCTACACTTACTTTCAAATCAACATGATTACTTCGAGTCCGTGACAGAGCTATTGTTGAAAAGAACAAAGAACACTCGAGCTCTCGTTCTCTTGATCAGCGGTCGGAAATAGAGACAAATTCCAAGAAAAGGCCATGTTTGACTGGGTGTTGAAAAACGGTTTGATTTCTTTTAAAATGTAATAGTCAAATACGTACCGGCGGCAACATTTCCTAAATTGACACTATGTTCTATAAAGCCTCATACTGAGCTTCCTTTTCATGTAAGAGTTCAGATTTCCCTAACCTTTTGAGAGCGTAGTCCAATGCGTTATGGAAGTGATCTACTTTAGAGGAAGAAACCTCATTTCTTAAAGTTTGAATTTCCACGTGTGGTCTAAAGACTTTTCACGCCATCGCAGTTATTCAATCGGAACCAGAGTTTTCCGGTTCGGGGTTTTGATTATTCCAGAGCCTCTCGCACCCTTTCCGCTGAACAAGGGTAACGGAGGCTCTGGGTACTGGATTGAACAAAGAAGTGAAGAATAATTCTTAATTAGGGTCCCTCCGTTGGGAGGACGACAAGTAGTTAATTAATATTCCAGTAAGCAATGATAGTTTTTGACCATACAACAAGTGCGCAATTCGTAGTGGTTTATCATCATTGCATTCACTGTATACTATATAATGTGCAACTCAGTAGTTTTAATTCGCCGTAAAATCTTTCTTTGGATTTGTGATGTCTGTTGTTAGAAAAGTTCTAAAAAGTAGATAAATGTAAACCTTCGAGACACCTATTTTCAGGCCGACAATTTTATACATTTGTGAGAAGCTTAAATATTTACGCCTGAGGTCTGAGGAATCCCAATTCAATATCGCCAGCCATTCCGTAAACGCCTTCTCTGTACTATAAATTAGTCCGGCTACGGCATCCTTTGTGTGGATATACATTAAAGGCATGGATCTCTTGTAAAAGATATGTATCCCACAACAAAACCTGAGTTCAGCTTAAGCTGTCCCAAAACCGACCGGATTAGAAGGCACAAAAGTTCTTATCAGACCCAAAAGCTTGTCATCCTTGGCCCAATTGGTAATAATGTAGCTTCAGTATTACTTTTTTGGCAGTTCTGTCGACTCAAACAAAAACCTGAGGGCAATACCTGTGAAAGGCATCGACCAACCGGCTCGAAGGGGCTAGTTGATGTCCGTAGTAGAGTCTTTATTCTACAGCACATGGCAGATGGCAAAACTTCATTGCTATCAAGAAATGTTGCAGTGAAGTGAGCAAAGAAGCTTGAAATGAAAATCCTAGACTACGGCCAGTCTCTTTTTCACCGCTGAGTTAGTCGAGCGCTTGGAGAATACAGGCAGGAGAAAGAAATGGCCGCGCGAAATCTGGATTCTAGTCGGTCACGTGCACAATTGTTTAATAAATATTTCCCCCTGATCCGTCACGTAACCTTTCGTGGTCTAGTGGTGAGAGAGTCAATGTCCGCGCTGTTGTCCCGGCTTTTGTGGACGCCAGCTGTCAAATCACCGCTCAATATCCCCGGTCAAACAGACATTTTGTTGATTTCCCCTCCCCCCGGGGCAAAATAGCCGTTAAATACGCACTGTGGTGTTAAGTTCAGTTTGATTGGATTAGTATTTTCATGCTAAAGTAAGAGAAAAAAATGGTCAGCTCCAAACTTGCACAGAGGAGAATGAGGCTAGCCAGCGCTGGTCATGCTCAACGCCATCCTGAGCTCATCCTTCACCTCCTTGTACTTTGATCATGAGAGTCCACGCATGGACACAGGAGCAGAGAGAGACCGAGATTAACCTTTGTTGACAGCCTGCGATTAGACACAGGGTTGAAACGGGAGACGAAGGAGATAGCAGTGACGATGGCTGACAGAGTCCTTTGGAGAGCACTTGTCCATGACTCCTGGGAATACTACCCGCCCTTAAATAACTATTACAGTAACGGGAAATAGTATTCATTAGGCGGTTTTGACGTTACGTCATCACTGACATGCTGGTGGACGAGAACAAAAGATCTCTCATTGGTTGCGATCACACTTGAGAGAACCACAGTGAGTGGAAAGAATCCAGTAAATCAACGAAGTGAAGCATTGTTGCTCTAGCCGGTGGAACTTGGAGTTCAAAGTCAATCAAAATCAGTACCTGCATGGCCATGAAAGAGAGTAAGCCTGCTTTACTAACTGCTTAATTAACTTAATCTTTAACCTAAGTAATTGTAACCGTGTACAACTAATTATTAATAAATAAGAGTTAAAAGGGGTAACTGCTCGTTGTTGCGTGCCTTATTTCGTTTATCTCTTGGTTATTCTAGCGCCGAAGCAGCTAGGATCGAAACGCACCAATCACAGCTGCTGAAAACCAACCAATCACAGCGGAGCATCCTGTTTAAAAGGTGACGCGTAACCATTCGACATCATCCCCTTATGAAGACTAGCAGTATGCAGTCGAAAGTCGCGATCTACATCACAACTAACAACATCGTGAAACAAACGAGAATACTTTATTATTATTGTACTTCACCACGATGAATAACAGCAACCTTTTTTACGACAATAAAAGGGTTCATATTTCACCATTGTTTTGTACTTTAATTTTTGCCCCGAACACTTGTTGGGGGGGGGGGGGGGAACCATGTGTTCCAATTGTCAGAATTTTCACAACTGTTCCGTGTTTAAGTATTCCGGCGTTCCGTATTTAAGTATTCCAGCGTTCCGTATTTAAGTATTCCAGCGTTCCGTGTTTAAGCATTCCACCGTTCCAGCATTCCGTGTTTAAGTACTAGCAGTGTTGGATGGGCAGATTTCTCCAATTAATCGGTCACTGATCATGTTGTATGCAACTCCTCTTTCTTTGACAACACGTGAATGCTTTATGTTCAATAACAGAAAAATTATTATCATATATATTTTCCCGGATTCACGACTGCTTAACCCCTCTTTTTTTGAGTAGTTGATTTGTTTCTTGTGGGTCGATAAAACTTCCCGCTGTCCTCAAATGAGCTCTCTTAATTTTTTTAAACCATCAAAGATCATCCAGTGCTCACAATACGTCAGAAGTGAGACAATACAAATTAATCAAGGAGAACTTTTTTGGCAAACGTAAGTGATGGCGATATGTAGCCCATTAAAAGTAACTTGAGTTCCATGGAATAGTATACGCTGTAAATGCCAATGATGGCCTCCCATGACATTTAATTTCATCAATTTATCATTGCGTGTCTTTCACTCACTTCGACTCTCTCCTCTTCCCAGTCATTTTTGTTGCTTTAAAAACCTTTCCCCTAAAACATTTGTTGTCATTTTGAAGTCCGGATCGAAACGGCTTCTGCAATTATCAGCGGGCTGTAAGAAGATGAAACAAGGGTTCCCCTGAATGTTAATATTTTCCTTTCAAATTTTCTTTGAGAATGCGAAATGACGAAACCTGATTGTATCTCAAAAATCAGGGAAAGTCAACTAGTTAACTTTCGAGATACATGCTCACCAAACGGAAAGAGTTTTATTTCCGGTTTTCGCCAGTATTCGCGGGTCATTTTGGGATCTATTCCCCGCGTGGTTAGAAGACTCTTCGTTGAAGTTTGTCGAGGACGGAGCAAGGAGGGAGAATGATGGATTCAATATACTTTCAAGATCGCAATTTTTGCGAAGAGCTTTCCCTTTGACTGAAATAAATGTAAATATTTGCAGTGTGAGTTATACATGAAAGGAAGAAGTGATCCTCGACCTTATCAGTTTTCTCTTACAGATATCGGAAAAATTCCGGTGGCTTCAATGGCATCCCGTTATTTACCGGTCTCAGCCTTCGGCCTCGGGGAATGAGGTAAGGGAATATTATATCCTCATTCATGGGCTTCTTCCAATGATAATTTTTTTCGATGTACGTTTAGCGTGTGATCATACCGCGCGGCCGTTTTAAGAAAGAAGCATTAATTAAAAGCAAGGTGAACACACCATAACACCAGTCCGGTGTGGCCAACACATCACGCATGTCCATGGCTACCAATCAACCGGGTGAAATGTCTGTGCGCATGCGTGATGTGTTGGCCACACCGGGTTGGTTTTATGGTGCGTTTTCCTTGCGTTCGATGATTTTTTTAAAAGAAAAACACCTGATTGGTCAGTTGTAATGACGTGGTGAAATTTAAGACTTGGCGGCTTTGCTGTTCTCCGTGATCTGGCAAAATGGCGTCTGTGGTGGGTATCACGTTTGCGTTTCAAATTTCACTTTGAATACAATGGGAAAAGTTCTCTTGACTGCATATTGTGAAAAAGACTGTAGAAAAACACATACAGGTAGTCAAGATAACAAGAATCGTACTCAGAGGCAGGCATTGGTCATGTTTAAACTTTTATTCCCAATCAACAGAATGTTATTACAATCAAAAGAAGCCCCAATGAAGCAAAGTCACCATTATCCACATTAATGTATACGTAATTCCCTATATAAGTGACTTATGTCTCTTTAAAGAGCTTTTGCTGGACTGAAGCTTTTATGTCGTTATCTAAGCTTGAGGTTTAGGAATTTCCTCTACAAAGATCCGGGACACTGAATTCCAACCTGTGTGGGCATTAGCATTTCCATATCTAGGACAATTGCCGACCCAGAATCCCACGCGCACCCTTCCCTTGTGAATGTTGTTGCAGTGCCCTTCAATATGGCGGACGCGATGAGGATCTTGAGATTTTGCCCCGCCTAAGTGCACAACACCATCAATAGGGAGGGGAGCCGAGCATTCAGCATCGTTGAAGGTGAAGTACCAGCGTTTACAGCACCTCGTGCAGTCTACAACTCGAAGAGTACCAGTCCAGGCCACATGAAGAGCTGTATCAGAGAAGTTCTTGGTGAACACGCAATCCTGTGTAATAAAAATCGTCTTATATTAAACATATGAAAGACCATAAAAGTAGAGATGAGTCAGTAATTATTATTATTATTATTATTATTATTATTATTATTATTATTATTATTATTATTATTATTATTATTATTATTATTATTATTATTATTATTATTTCATAGTCATACTGCTCAGCTTAAGTTTTTTACAGCTGGTAAAATTGTGGTGTCGGGCAACAACAAGTTGCCAATGAACACCAAATTGTTTCTTTTCCCTGTCCTTTACATTTCCAATACTTTTCTTAGTATCCTTGCTGATCCCAGCAATGCAGACTTCTGGATTAAGGTAATTGATGTGTCTACCCCTATGCCCTTTAAGTTGCCCTTCAGTCGCAATGGCACTGTTCCTAAAGCCCCCAATACAATTGGTACGACTTTGGTTTTGACTTCCCACATTCTCCTCAATTCTCTGGCCAGATTTTGATACTTTTCAACCTTCTCTGCCTCCTTTTCTTTTGCTCCTCTGTCTTCTGGAATTGCCACGTCTATTATATGACACCTTTTCTTGCTTTTGTCAACAAGCACTAGATCTGGCCTCCTAGCCTCGATATTATTATTATTATAGTTGTTATTATTATATTATGATTATTACTTGCACTAATTTAATCATGCAAACTAATAGGAAAAACCGAAAGCTCAAAAAATTTAAAACGTTGATCACTAAATGAACCCTCAAGAGTAAGTTTTAGCAAAAACACATCCATGTAAATTTTAAGCAAGGTGAATTAAAGATTTGAATTTGAATTGTTTTCCTTTTTTTCTGTGTCAAATGCTCAATTCTTCGATGTATCCAACATTTTTTTAAATTCAATTCAAGAAATTAAAGTCTCCTAAGCAGATTAACACATCTGTTTCCTTCACGAGAAATGTCCTCTTCAAGGAAATGACGTGGACATATTTTTTGCACATTGAAACTGAACTTTCTTGAGCGACTATTTACCAACGATATGAACCTGTCTTCTCTATTGTCAAAAAAAAAGATCTGTTCCTCACCTTAATCAGGCCATTATCTTTGCCCTCGTGAATGTTTTTCCAGGCGCACTCCTTCCAGTTCTTCAAAGCCATCACACCTGCAGTTCCACTTGTCCCAGTCTCTCCCCGTTCTCCTTTTTGGCCGGGAGGACCCTGGACACCAGCCGCTCCTGTTCGACCCTGATCCCTTTTCGGTCCGTCACGGCCGTCTCGTCCATCGCGGCCGGGGAATCCTGGGGACCCAGGCTTGCCATGCATGCCGGGAATACCACAACGGCAAATCGACGAGGATTGCTGAAAGACACAGGTATCGCAATCTGTCTGTTAATTGATTACGGTTAACTTAACGTTATTGCTGAAGAAACTTTTTCATACGTGTAAACAATTCTACAGATTGAAATATGTTCTGGAGGAATTTACTTTCCCCCTTATTCTCATAAAACACTTACTTGTCAATTCTAAAGTTTGATTTTTACCTAATTTTTGATGTTTCGTTTTTGTCGGCAGGAGCAAAGCGATAGAGGATAGAATATATTATTACCCGGGTAGAATGTGTCCGCATACAGGTTCAAGAAATTGAATTTTTTTCGTATAATTCTAAAATGTCGAAACAATAGCTCAAAATATCGATTCTTTAAAAAAGTATAAAAGGCCAAGAGGGAGATTAAATGAACCAAATTATAGAGCTCACAAACAGATGCCCGTTTTTCGAACTGGATTGTGGTCCTCTGTCCAGTCGGCTTAGGGCAACTATATTGTTCGAAAAGTATTTTAGCCCAAAAGTTTCAGATAATCTATAAGGTGATTGTATAAACCTTACAATGCACAAGTATGGGTTATGGTAGTCCTGTTCCAGGACTTCCTTTTACCCCGCCAATTAGATGGGTCTGGAACCCATGCGGGAAAAGAGAGGGTCCTGTATTACTTGCAGGCATATGCTCGGAATGACGCCATTTTTGGCCTAAAACTGGGGGAAAAACCATATTAGGAAAAACATTTCTTATTTGGGCGTAGTTTATTCGGAGTGCTTTTATACGGGAAACATGGCGGATAATGTGAAAGGAAATCATGATGCCAAGTTTCTGGAGGCAATTTATTTCGCATTTAAGAAATGCCACTTTAACTTTGTGCTAAGGCGGAACAATTTCAAGCTATTCATGCGGTCGTTACCGGAAATGATGTTTTTGTTAAAGCAGCAACATAATTTGGTAAATCTGCTCGCTACAATGTTGTTGCTTTAATAGGTTTTTGTGATTTTCTTCGATCCGAGAGCGATATTAATTGTAAATCAGTGCTTCTTATCGTGAGTTCCTACCTTGGAAGATCAGATGGATGACATATAATAGTATGGAATATAAACTGTGCTTGTCTTAGGAGTTTAGACCCACCATTTTTTTTTTTCAAAATCGAGGACATTTTGTTTGGATATTACCCCAATTAAAAAATAAATAAAAGTAAATACTCTTTTTCTTTGGCTATCTCAGTTTTATCAGGAATAATACACAAACAGCGGTGACAAATAGAGTAATTGCCATGAGTATTTGCTTACGTTGTCATTGCAAGACGGGCCACCAGTATTGCCATCCTCTGCTGCAAAACAATTATACGGAAGTGACATCAAAAGAAGCGCCAGTAAGATCGAAGACATTTTGATGAGAATAGAGGTTTCGTCTTCTCTCTGATATTCTATAGAAAAAGGTAAAATTGAAGTAAGGTCCGCATAGACGTTTCGCATCACCCGCATCTGCAATGGTAGCCATAATTTCAATTTTTTTTTTTTCCTTTGAGAGTATAGATATACTATTGTTATACAGAAATATTTTTCCACGCGTCATTTCATGTCAATCCGCAATTCGATTATATGAAAATATTCTCAAAATCATTTCATTCATTCACCTCTAATGCAAGTGACCAGCTCACAGCTGGTTGAGGATATTTCACTGAGTTGGCAGAGCAAGTGCAGTCCAATCGCACGGTCATGGAATAGAACTGATATTCATCCCGTTCAAGGCCTAGATTTTTTCATGCTTGCTTGCAACTGCTTAAGCTTCTTATCTAACTTTAACTTTTTAAGGGGAAAATGATGTCAAACACTTACAAGTTTAAGAGTGAAATGCGTGTGTACGCGGCTGCATTAAATATGTAGCACGGGAGTTTCGGGCTTTCAGACTCGTGTTTTGCACATATGATAAGCTGCATTCAGTAAGCTAGTGAGTAAATGACGTCACTTTTCCCTGGCTCCAACCCTCTGAGGTCCAGTCGGTCAGTTTTGAACGTGAGTAATGATGGACTGTCAAATCCAAAACTTACACTCGAAGTATACAGCCTTTGGATTAAAATCAAAGCTCAAAAGTTTGTCAGTCCGGTGTAACACATGTACAGTTACGCAAACACACTTTCAAAATCTGAGGGAAAAAGGAAGACTAGCGATTTTTTTTTTCTTTTTTTATCATAGTAGCGCTTTAAAGTAGTTGCAAGTAAGCTTGAATAATCCAGGCCTTGAACTGGATTCGATCTCATGACCGCGGGACTGCGCTGCACTTGCTCTTCCAACTGAAATATGCCGCCAGCTGGGAGCTGGTCAATCGCATCGCAGGTACAAAAGGGTTTGAGTTACGTCTGCCTGCGCAGGGTGCATTTTCACACTTAGTCTACAATTTACTCCCAGTCTGCATTTACCACTGAGCGTCTAACCAGCTTCAAGGATTTCTTGTGGCATATAGTGTTAATTAGCCTATCACAGGCTTTCAAATGTGGGTAATTTTTTTTATCTGCTAAGTAAGCTATAGCTATGAGAAAGATGTATGGAAGAAAAAAGACAGACAGCCTTTATTTTAGTACGATAAAAGTTTTAAAGCTCTGCAGCTTGTGGGATAGTGCAGATAAAAACTAAATATCTAAAACAAAACAAAAAATGAACACTATATAAGCTATATACAATAAAATAAATGTTAAAAACTCTGGCTAAAACTATTTACATCAAACAGTGAATCTTAAATTAATTTAAAAAGCGATATGCATGCCCTTTATATCAAACCGATAACTTTTTTTCAATCCAGCTAAAATCTGTGCTTCTAAAATTTCAATATACGTAGATTTCCTGAAATGTGGTAACTTCTAAAATTTGCAGTCGACACAGAAGTCTCCATAAATGTCAATTCTTTGAAAAGGTCACAAGATTGAAGTGTCTTTGCCAGACACTTGTAGTTCTTGTCCGCAAAGTCTTGTATGTTACGTACGATAGCATTCCACAATGCGAAGGGAACAATCTCTCTCTAACACTGAAAGAATACGATGTTTTTCGACAGAAAGTCTTTTTTACTATATAGATTAGATAGACAGTAAAAGTTTACTTTTATTAAACTTATCACCACTTCAGGTATTACAATAATCCACATTGATCGATCGCGAGGAGTAAAAGGGAGACCAAAGCTCCTAAAACTCAACTTGAACAATGTGAACTTGAGTTGAGCTGCTGTGCAACAACTATGCACGTGCGGTGCGTGTGTTTGGTCAGGTATAACACGCATGCAGCAGGACACGGACACCACTGCATTCTGACGTAATGCGAGGCCTTTGCGGGTCCTTATTCTAGCAGCAACGCGCATGCACCGCTATTTTTAGATTAATTTTTTCAAGACGTGTGACTCTCACAAGAGCCTTGCCAGCTAGTCGTAAGCCTTACATACTAAATCATTATTTTTTTCCATTAGGTAAAATGATAAATGACAGTTTCGTTGATTATCCGGGCCCGTAAGAACTACCCACTTGATGATTCCTCTAATCAAATTTGGCTTCGCTTACGTTGCACAAACACTATCGATTCCTTGATCTGAAGCACTGAAACGACAAGCAAGGCTGTTCCGAGAAAAAGACGATGTTTTAACTGAGGTGGGTTAGAGCTGCTTAGGAACACTAAAAAACTAAGAGACATGAAACGTCATAATTACCTAGGGCTACCAGTGAGTGTGGGTCCCCTTAATTTGCGTACCTTCTTAATGTAACACGTCACTGTGGAAGACCCGGCACTGACGAACAACTCGGAAGAGTGAGTTGGGTTCAGCCTTTCCTAACCGATTAAAATAGATCAGTATGAAGTCCAATGCACCTCGGCCAAGAAACATCGGAGGACGAGAACGACTACAAGTACAAGTTATCCGTGCTGAGCATGCGCATAAGGTTTGGAGGCCGACATTTTTCGAAGTGCGCATGCTCAGAACGGAAAACGGTTACTCGTAGTCGTTCTCGTCCTCCGATATATGGTTCTTGGCCGAAGTGCATTGGACTTCATACTGATCTATTTTAATCGGTTAGGAAAGGCTGAACCCAACGCACTCTTCCGAGTTGCTCGTCAACGTCGGGTCTTCCACAGTGATTTGCTATATTGAGCCTGAGGTAGTCTCAGGTATGACGTTTTGTATCTCTTACTTCTAGGCAGCTCTAACCCATCTTATTTGAGTATTTGACGAGTTAGCGCCCTTGAGAGCAAAGTCCCGATGCTGACAAACAACTCATAAAAGTCAGGTAGGTTCAGTGAGTCTCATATCATAAAAATAGATCAGTATGAAGGAACAAGTATGGACTTCGGACGAGAAATGGTTCATAAGAAGCTCACGCACTTGACACCGAAGTAGATGTGCTACGAAAAAGAAAGGGAAATACCAAACTTCACCCCTTCAGTGCTCTGTAGGCACGTATTTTATAACGACGATATAGTGTAAAACGAATTTCTGTGTTTCGTGTTGTGATGGATTAAAAAAAAAAACGTTTTTGGCAATTAAAAGTAGATAGTGGGAGATATGTGGCATTTCAAAGTCCACGTTCATGGAAAAATAGACGCTGTAAATCCCGGAAAAGCTGTAAAAAGACGAAATAAAAGTTCCCGGCAATGGATAATTTTTAATTCAAAATTATATTGAGAATGAGAAATAACGGAAGGTGATCGTATCTCAAAAATCAGAATACGTGACCGAGTTAGTTTTTGAGATACCTATTTCCGGTCTACGCGATTTTAGCTCACATTTTTCCATTCTCGTTCCCAGATCCCATCGTTTCTCTTAGCCGGCGGAGCCTTCGCACGTGAAAGAAAAACGATGGGATCTGGGAACGAGAATGGCATTTTTCTTGCGGGCAATTTTTGGATCCATTCCCCGCGCGGTCAGAGAACTCTGTCTAGCCTCCTAAAAACTGCCTGCAGTTTGTCCACGACGGAACGAGGAGGAAGAATGCGTTCAATACCGGCTTGACGTCACAAACTGGTTTCATCGCAATTTTCAATATATCCCTTTGAAAAGAATAGGTTCACAATTAAGTAAGGTACCGACGGTCGTCCAGGTTAGTGTTGTCCTGAGAAGGACTGTTTGGTCAATGTCACCCTAAAAAATCCTTCTCAGGATCGGACTACACTTACCTGGACGATCGAGGCACTTCACTTAATTATGATATGACCCCTTACGAAAGAATACTTTGTAATGTCAACCCAGTATCAAATCCTTTCCAGAAGTTCAATAGAATCGCTTTCCGACTTCAGAGGTTCTATAAAAAGCGATTTCCATGGAAAGAGTTTATAAACCAATGATGTTTTGGACAGTTCTTAAGAATTACAGTGGCCAAAAGTTTCGCGTTATCGATATCGGTTCTCTCCGCCACAGTCCGAATTCCAGATTTTCAATTCCTCTTCATCATTAAAGAATTTGCCTTGCACCATTTCGGGACTGGAAGAAGGGAAAACGCAAACTATGGGTTTGTTAGCGGTCGGCTTAGAATCAACTCAAGTGTGTTAATAATTGACTAACGCTGTCATCTTTAACCGATAGGCGGCCAGGGAAATTTACTAATACACGAAAACTTTCTTTGAAAAGCTGACAAAGTAATAACTTTAAAACTCAGCTGATCGTCGATTGTGAGTTTCGAATTCATCTGTAATGTCAACTAAGCTCATTAATCGCCTTACCAACTAGGTCACTACTTGCCAGTTTTTGTTGTATCGGCATGCTGCGAACATATTGCCGGTCAAAAGTCAACTTTATCACACACTAGAAAAACATAAAGAAAGTCAAGACATCAAGAATCATATTCAGAGGCAGACATCTTTCAGGTTGATACTTCAGTGGATGTCTTCTCATCCTTCTTTTTATTCAGCCTAATTAATTAACAATTATTGGACGACGTTGAGCAAAGTATCGTGATTTGTCAGTGGCGAGCAGATCAGTTATTTGCTGAAGCCGAAGGCTGAGGCAAATAATTTGTCTGCGAGACACTGAGAAACCACGATATTTTGCGATAATCGAGTTCAATAATTGTTTTATCATTCGATAAATAGTTCTTTGCCATCAAAAAAGCAATCTGATACTCATGTTAATCATGCCATTATTATCTTTGTCATCGTTCAAGTCCAGGCGCATTCCTTCCAGTTCTTAAAAGCCATCACACTCTCTATCTCGTTCCCAGAGCAGCGATCGTTTTGGCTAGAGCCGCGGATCCTTTTGCCCCTTCACAGCAGTCACGGCCTGGTAACCCAGGGCATCCAGATCTTCCCTTTATTTCCGGAATGCCTCCATAGCGAAAGGAAGCAGGCCGTTTGTTTAAAAGAAGAAAAAGGGAAAATATATTAATTCCCTTACTAGTGAATGTTAAGGCTAAACTCTAATTATTTTTCAAAGCGAAAAAATCATGCAAAGTGAGTTTCACAAAAATGAAATAAAAAAGTAAGGTGACGCACTATAACAACAACCCAACACATAACGCATGCGCACTATCATTTTTCCCGGTCAATTGGCAACCATGGTGAGCTGTTTTGGCATCGTTAGACCTCATCAGCATTGCATAACTACCTTACCAGTCGGTTGACTTAGGCACGTGTTTAATTGGCAGCTCCTCATACAACAAATGTGGTAAGATGGGTTGGGAACAGCATAGCCGTTCTCCCACGGCAAGCGTGTGGGAAGGTGGATTACCAAAAGAGATCGGTGAGTCCCAAACAATCTTAGGTGAAAAAAAAAAACAAAAAAACAAGCTGACACACCATAACACCGGCCCGGTGTAGCCAACACATCACTCATGCGCACAACCATTTCACCCAGTGAATTGGCAACCATGGATCAATGTACTTTTAGAGAGTGGTTATACTGTAAGGCTGCGTTAAGAAAAAAAAACATTAAAAGAAAGATGAACTCACTATAACACCAACTTGGTATGGCCAACACATTACGCATGTCCCTGGCTACCGATTAAGTGAATGAAATGGTTGTGCACATGCGTAATGTGTTGGCCACACCGGGTTGGTGTTATGGCGGGTTTACCTTGCTTTTCATGTTTTTTTTAAAGAAAGACAACTGCTTGGTCAGTTGTAAGGACAAGTGAAATAAAAGACCTGGTAGCTTTGCTGTTCTGCATGATCTCACAAAATGGCCTCTGTGGTGGGTATCACGTTTGTGGACGAATTTCAAAACTTTGACTTTGAAAAGAATGGGGAAAGTTTTCTTGACTGCATATTGTGAAAAAGACTGTATACAAACAAATACAGTTAGTCAAGATAACAAAAACCGTAATCAACGGCAGGAATTGGTCATGTTTAAACTTTTATTCCCAATCAGCAAAATATTTATTACAATCAAAAGAAGCGCCAATAAAGCAAAGTCGCCATTATCCGCATTATGTGATTTATGTCCCTTTAAACAGCTTTTGCTGGACTGAAGATTATATTTCGTTATCTAAGCTTGAGGTTTAGAAACTTCCTCTGCAGAGATCCGGGACACTGCACCCCAACCTGTGTAGGCATCAGCATTTCCATATCCACGACAATTGCCGACCCAGAATCCCACGCGCACCCTTCCCTTGTGAATGTTGTTGCAGTGCCCTTCAATATGGCGGACGCGATGATGATCTTGAGATTTTGCCCCACCTAAGTACACAACTCCATGAATAGGGAGGGGAGCCGAACATTCAGCACCGTTGAAAGTGAAGTACCAGCGTTTACAGCAACCCGTGCAGCTAGCAACTCGAAGAGTACCAGTCCAGGCCAACAGAGACATGAACATTGCTTCACTACTGAAGACTTAGTAAAGACGAACTTGGAAAATGGTAAGGACATTGACCCAGCTTTGTTTAGAAAGCAGTTGTACATTGGGACGATGGCGTTTTGTCGGGGGTATGTGAGCATGCTTGGATGTAAAGGAAACTTGACTAATGACCAAAAGGCGAAGCTTAGGAGTATTCACATGGCTAACAAGTCCCGACCCATGAAAACCTTAATAGATTTCCAGAAGAGGTAGTATGGAACACCACCGAACATCATTGGCCAGCATGGAATTTGAAGATTCCATCAAGCGAGCATTGCAATCAGATGAATCAAATGAAGACATGTACGAGGAAAGATCTACGGCGGGCACATAAGATGGTGAACCTTCAGAAAGTGATCACGAGGCACAAGAAACCGTGGTATATCAAGATTGTAGGCAAAGAAGAGGCAGAGGGAACAGATATCAAGACATCATTGCATGTTTACGATGAGTTTGATGGCCGTTTTCTGACCTGTGCAAGTCCCAGGAGGGTGAGTGATCCAACATTTACTCTCGCAAGTTGAGCCAGGACGAGTGTCGTTGTAATTCCTGCTCTAATTAGATGCTATTATAAATTTATAGTATGGATAGGTAATTTTATTATAGATTTTTAGTCTAGTATTTTC
>NC_090890.1:35203898-35226398 GCF_036669925.1 Montipora capricornis | reverse complement strand
GTGCGATTTTTGTGTGCGTTGAGTTTCTTTCAGTCGTCTACTCATGATCACACAAGGTTGTCCCTCCGCTTTAAAACAATACTGAGTTCAAATGATCCACTCTGATTTGATCCACAGTCTCCCCATTTTGTATAACTGACTTGTGCTCGGTGGTAACCGATTATTACGATTATTGTTTACGCAAAGAAGGAATCAAGTTAAATCTTGAAGTTCTCATCCCTTTTCTGAAGACTGTTTTGGAACAACTTTATTTTTTCAAATCAGCACCTCTATTTTAATTAAAGAACAAAATGAATATTTTTTTATTTTCTACCGACTTTTAGCTTTGACGATTCTTGTCTACTTTTTGACGAAGTACTACTTCCTTTGTCGTGGAAAATTTCGTATTTAATTACCACTCACTACGTTTTATTGCCTTTTCGGTTTGTTTTGTTGAGAGAGGAGAAAAATTCACTATTTTTAAAGTAAAATAAAGTTCCTTGTATTTTATCAGCACAATTCTCTTTCCCCTCAAATGTTAGTCTTGTTTATTCCCTCAAAGTCAGACAATCGTAAAATTTCGCTAATTACAGCCCCATCACAAAAAGAGCCACACTTGTTTTTGGAGAGGCAGGAGGTGTTTCAAAGTTTGCATTCGGTGCGCTATGCTTGCAGTTACATAACTAGCTTCATTACGATTTTCACCGATGAGTGAATCAGTGTTTTCGTCGAAAGTTAAAATTGGCATTATACGGCATAATATAAAAAATCGCAGGATTAAAGGTTCCGTGATTTAGGAAGACTTGCAAGGATTTGGCATTCACAGAAATGAAACAGTGTGGCAGCAGAGTCGATTCGTTATCTTTATGGTGTATTGGCAGACCTTCCTATCCTATAGTCTGAGCCGATATTTCCGACTCTTCCGAAATAGCATTATACGAGTGTATGCATATTTTTATACTATCTGTTATGCTAGGATCAAGCCTTTTGATTCCATTATTAGAACCGTTTATATTCATCTGCATTTTTAAATTTGCAGCTTTCGTCATTTCTTGGCGTGATCTTGTCTCAGTCCGGTTGCAATTTGGTTTGTGTGTCAATTGGTTTTCATTGCTCGCCCGTTGAGATTACAGGTTTTGTGCACCGATTATTTTCCTTCACTGTTGACTTAAATAAACGGCATTGAAATAAGCAAATATTACTTTGGCAGGAAACTCTTTTTCGTTGAATAAATTTAGCTGATAGTGCTTCGTACGTATATGTATTTTAATTTGCAGTTATTTAGAAATTCAAGTTTTAAGGCGAAAGTAACAACCCATTCCCCGTCAGTCAAAAGTTCGAAAAAAAATTACCCTCAAAAGTTAGGCTTTGTATAAGCAATGTGTTGTATCTTTTTCAATTAAATGCGGAGATTTGGTTAACCACTGGAACACAAAAACTCCTTTTCTTCGGCAGTCAGCAAGTCTGTTGGGTTGAATAAATGGAAGAAGCGAAAGCCATGCAAATGACCGGGGACAAGGGTTGATTCAATTGAGGAAATGTGTCAAATTAATTGCGAAGCAGACTGCTTCAAATGTTGGTTTTTATTGAGAGGGAAAAGCCGACTGAAAAGACCTCATTAAAACGTCAGTGGACAAACTAAAGCCCACATGTAAATTTAGGAATTGAACCCGGGTCACAGTGGTCGATGACGAATTCTTTCATCAAAGCACCCACCCTGCACTCCCGTAACAATTGGAAGAAAAAAATGTAAACATAAACACGAACCTTAATTACATAGACAACTTCCATACTAATGATGCGAAGCCTCATCGCCGACTTCACTGAGATCTCTCTTCCATCCCTCTTGTTCTTTGTCGTTGTACAACTTTTACTTCCTGCATAATTCTAAATGAACCTTAACTCGTTGATGGTGAATATTTCGTTTCCCACTTTTAAGTGGGAAACGAAATATTCATTCGAGTTATGCATCTTCAGTTCTTTTCTTAAAATTATCGGCCAGGGAAATCATCAAAATTTGCACCCAAGGTCTCCAAAACGAGCACGAAAACAAAAAAAATCTAAAGAACTGCAATTGGAACTATAAATTATTCATAAACACCAGCAGGTTAGAATTTCGTGTCACTTTGGACACGTCGATGCTCTGAACATTGATCTTTGGACCATTTATACCCGTTTTACAACGATAACGAGTGTGTGAATAACACCTTTATAGGTGACTCCACATCAGCTAACTTTCATAAAAAAGCAATAAGATGTTTCAACCAGAACGACTTAGTTGTTTCGAGCGTGTCGCATTCGGATTTTAACTGTGAGGACATTTTGAGGTGCCCGACATGAATCTTATTCATCCAGTATTTCCGGTTTCCGAAGGCAATTGTTAGTTTCGGCTAAGAGAACTGAAACAGCCGAACCCAAGAATACGAAATACGTTTCGCTGCTTGCTATTTTAGACGTATTTATTGGTAAAGAAAACAGCACCAATGTGCGTAGAGCCTACGTAAATGGCAATATTTTAACAGTCTGCGAGACTTCCTCAAGTGCAACGCGAGCGGAGATTCCCGGCGAAACCCGCGACGGAATTTTCACGAGCGGCGAAGAGTACTTATCACCATTCTTCTCGCGGCGTAGCGACACACTCTCAACTCTCGCTGACACACTCGCTCGCGTGCAATTGTGTACTCTCTCGTCAAAGTTAACTGTCCACCGAGGATCATTCACAAAGAAAACGCATCAACTCAGTTTGGTCTTAGCTTTTTTTAATACAAACCAACATTTCATTATGACACTTGAATTTTGTTTTGCAGTTGACAAGTGAACGTAAAATTGCTAAAAGCTATTAATTTTTATACAACAATACTGTGTTTTGCTTCAGACATATGAAAATGATGACGTATTTGGGATTTCTTTCTGAAGCATTTCAAGCGAAGCAATGACTTGCTTGGATCATGAGTCCTAGAAAGAGAGAAAAAAGTAATGATAAATTATTAAGCGAATGTGAGAGAATGTTTTAACACATTAAATGAAAGGTGTTACAATTGAACCCACTGGGAACTCGGAAAAATCCGAGCCCCAGATGGGATTCGAACCCACGACCCTCCGTGATCTAGTACGGATGCTCTAACCACTAAGCTACTCGAGACTCTATGGTGAGCAAGGGTGAAATGTGGGTATTTGAGTCAAATACCCACATTTCACCCTAAGATGGGCTCCTGTATCAGTACACAAGGGTAGCCTGCTTTCAGGTGGTAGATGTTGTCGTCGCCACGAAACACGTTTCGCACGCTCTATTGGAAGCGCGGGGAATAGGTATGGACCGGGTGACAAAACGACGGGGTGGGGGGCGGGAAAGAGCTCCCACAACATCTACCGCGCGCAAGCGGGCTTAATACACAGTCAAGTGTAGTTAGAAGCGATTCTCTAGAGTCTCATAACGGTGGTGTACATGTGCAGATGCGGGTCGACCAATAGAAAAAAATACAAGGACATGAGATATCTACCTACATGTACTGGGTTTGTTCATCAACCGCTGAGCTAATCAACAGGTTGATTTTTTCAATGATATTTAAAATTTTGCCCTTTCTCAGTTTAGTGGGTAATCTACAGTATATTATTTGTAGTGCAAAGACAGTCTTTCAACTATCTTGACTCTGAGCTGAATAAAAGGCGCTAAAGCTCAGGGAAGACAAGACTTAGTTGTACAGCGTATTAAACATATTCGTAAGAATGCCGGTGGCAAGAGGATTGCGCTGACCTTAAAGAGGCAGTGTCACGCTATTTTAGTCAAACTTCAAATCACTAAAAGAGGTCTTTGCATGAATGAAGACCAAAAAGATAAGCTGTAGGCTTGTTACCAACAACCATTGAAGCGAACTGAAGCTATTCTTTGTTGTTTGTGGCCAAGGATGGAGAGGATGGAAGTGGATTGAAACTTGAAAATACTGGCCAGTTTTTTCAAGTTTGGAGACAATGTCTGCCAAAAATTAAATACCAATAAATTATTAGTATAGCTCTTTGTGCCTTAAATACATTCCACACCTTCTCAGTGGGTTGTCAGTAATGTTGTGCACGTGAGCTTAAGTACTACAGTTTAGATTTTTACCCAGTTTTGATCTAAAAACAGCAAATTTAGCGTGACTGTGCCCGTTTAAACAGAGAATTTTCTACCAGTCAACTACCTGATAAGTTTCAAGGGCACTAACAAAGATGGACATACCTTTACTTATAAGCTACTTGAGGAGACTTTTGATATCATCTGTTTCTGCGCATTCATAATAAGAACTGCCATCTGGTGCTTTGAGGTTTTTGTTAGCGCCCTACCAAAAGGCAAAACCAAACTTAATTTATTCAGAAAAAAAGTCCTTTCAGCTCTAGCTTGCGAGCATGCTGATGTTGATAAGTGTCACAAAGTGTCTCATTGTGCTTCTCTTAATCCTTTCACAATTAAACAATCACCTTTTCCTCGGGCAGGCATCTAATCAAAAGACATTCAGGGTTTTGTAATAGGGTTTTAACCTTCAGTTGTGTTCTACTAATTTAAAAAATATTAATACAAAACCACACCCATATTACTTTGAAGGGCAAAATTAATTAAAACAAGAAATATTAAATGCCATTGTTCAGGTAGTGAGATGATAATCACTCAGTACATGTAAAGTAAAAGGATCAAAAAATTACAGTTGCACATGATGAGTGATTAACTTAGCCATGAATGAAAATCAAAACTCATCACCATAACACAATGGAGACACTATTAAGTAATGATCCGTATAAGGTGGATACATGTAGCAATTTCCTTTGTTATGCGGCAACGGGGCTTTCCCCACATAGGAATGTTATCATTTTTACACAGAGAATGCATAAACCTACAGGAAAGCCGTTAACGCAATAAAATTCATTTACAGCCCTCTTTGAAAGGGTGTTTTTTTGTGTTAAAAGATTTTGACCAATCACAAGAGTTGAAAACAAAAGCCAAGAAACGTTTACAATTTTACATGTTCCCCACATACGATTTCTGTGGAATTCATTTAAACTGAGACCAGATGAAAGATGGAAGATGGTTGGAAAGTAAGGATGAATATAATACTGCTTTTATGAAGTTTTGTTAACTTTTGCTGTTTAAGCCAATCAGAAGTAAGTACAGACAATAGAAAAGGTATCACCTTTTTGCATACCAATTGAATTCCAACATGTTCGTTGCCGTTGTTGCTATCGTTCTTATCTGGACCATTTCTTAATTTACTCGACACATATGTTTAACCCCTTGACTCCCGAAACACCCCTCTCTGATGAGTAAAATCATCTGGCGTTAGACACAGGAAAATCTCACTCCTAGGAATCAATGGGTTAAATAATCCTGCGAGGCTATAATGATAAAATTGTTTTATTACAGTGTATAACCTCATGCAGATACAAAAAGGCCAATTGTAATCTGACTTTCTTTCAAGGCTCAACCTTGTACACAGCAATAAAGAAACAAATGTTACTTTTAAGCTACTACTGGTCATGTTTTCAATTGCTAATAAAAATATTCTTCCTGGGAATCCCACACATACATTTACCTAATTCTACTCAAATCACATAAAATTGTACTTTTTGACAAGTGTCCTCAAATTTCCATGGCCTGCTCCCGTCTGGCCTCTTAGCTCACTCAGTAGAGCAACCAACGATGATCTAATCCAGAGGTCATGAATTCAATTCCCACCCAGTTCCGACATTTTCCTTGTACTTTCGGTGGTACAAAAAAGTAGTTCCCGATGCTGTTGATCAGCGAAGGTTCTTCATCTACAGTATTTATCAAATTCAGTAGCGTAAGGCCACACTCACTTTCTCTGCCATTTACATGTACTTTTTGAGCGACCCAACAACCTCATTTTGTAGTGGGAGAACAGTACACCGCTGGCAGGTTTTACATTCAGAGATCTCACTTTTAACTCAAACACAGGTTGTAGACGGTGGTTGGGGCACTTGAGCATATGTTTTGTTTCAATTTTGTTTAAAGATTGTCAAAGTAGAGTGCATGTGAACTAAATTTATTGCTAATTTTAGTGCACTTTCAACACTGCATGTAAGAATTTAGCATTAATCAACTTCATTTTATGATGCAGTCTCTGGGTATTGAATGCTGGGCACATTGGCAAACAATCCCACGACAGCTGATAAAAAATGCTTTCCCAGAAAATGGCTACCACCACCAGTGTCTTAAATTACAGGCAACAACTTTCACACATAAAACCCTATTGTAAACACAATAATTAAAGAATCCTTCTTCATGACAATACAATGCATAGTTCTCATTGATTTACCTTCTCTAACAGGAGTTTGACACATTCTGTTTTACTTTCAAAAATACTGGCCAATAATGCAGTTATTCCATATCTGTCTGGACGCTGTTGATATCACCAAAAATAAACCATTTCGGTCAACAAACACTTGATAAATGAATTAGCTCCCTGAATATACTCTGAGCAATCAATACTAGTGAGCCAAGCAAAAAAATGATTTTCTGAAACTATGTGCAAGGTAAAAGGTGTTGAAATATTGAGACACAGCCAGCCCATTTAAAGCATGGAATATGTAATCAGGGGAAGCCACCATGATGGCACTTTACTGGTTTTGGCCATAAGCCAGGATCAAGAGCTACCGGTGATCAGGTTTTGACTATTAACTCCTTAAGACCCAATGTTACACTTTTTCTTTTCATTGTAACAGTGTAACATTGATTATCAATAAAATTAGGAATGCTGGCAAGGCCATTGTCTCTTTAACAAATAGACTCCATGTTGCTGTGTGTCTGTTCAGTAATACACAATGTAGATTGATCGCACAAGACATCAAAATGTGGTATAAAGAACAGTGACACACTCAGCTATTGCCTCGTGTGCCATTTTTTGTTCTTACCACATTTTGATGTCATCTGAGATGTACAATGTATTACTGAACAGACACATGGTATCATGGCCATGCAAAGTATTCCAAATTGACGGTCAATTTGTTCTTAAACTCCCAAGGTTATAAACATGTATTGTACAGCAGGTTGGGAGACTTCAAATAAACTTAAAGCAAGTCAAATCAAATCAAATGCTATTTTTTCCACGAGAGGGGAAAACCAAAGAAATCCTCTCAGAGGAGAGTTAACAGGACCAACACACTCAGCAATATGAGATATGGAGTAGAGTCAGGGAATCAATAACACAGCACCATTGCTGTTTCCCTAACTTCAGGGATTAATCAAACTCAAGTTTTATGCAATCCTTTCATCTTGAATCTTGGTTTGGTTAGAAAACACAGAAATGATCAGAAAGTGCATGCTCTATCAATGCAGTAACTTACATTGACATCTGCACCTTTTGATATGAGGAACTTGATCACATCCTTTTGTCCGTAATCAGCTGCAAAATGAAGACCATTCCGTCCACCAAGGAGCTCTTTGTTTACATCAAAACCCTTCAAACACAGGAATAATAATAATAATCATCATCATCATCATCATCATCATCATCATCATCTCACTATTTTTATACCTGTATTTGCAATTACACCAAACAATTCCAGGATTGTAGAGCCAAATTTTCATGTTATTCCAGATAGAAGAATTTCAATTCTTCCAAATAATAGTGCACTTTGTCCAATTGTTCATAAGGAGATGTTCAAGTTGTACATTGCATTATTATTTTAAGGATAAATGGTCCAATTATTTTGGCACATCCGAACAGAGTACACCAATAATTATTGTGTGCATGTTCAAAACCCTTTGTCAATGTTTAATGTGAAGAATATTTTACTCCCTGGATAGTGACTTATCCACTGGATAAAGTCATCTGACCTTTGAACAACTGAGGCCTGATGTGGGAAAATTTTGGGTACGAATGTCCTTAGCATTTTCATGGAGGAATGTCTTGGTAAAAGGATACACATCTACATCTGTACAATCATTCTCTTGTTCTTAATAATATCTCAACCCAATCTGAAAAGGTTGTGAATGCTGCAAAATGTACCACACTACCAAATTCCAGAGATCTGAAATAAGGAACTCATCTTTCGTCCAGGTTCAGTTTGACCCCTGACATGCATTCCCAATCCTTATCATTGTATTCAATCTTGAGATATTTACTTAACAAATTACCATTATAAATATAGCAATACATGAAAAGCAGGCTTCTAAAAAAAATGAATGATTATATCGAAATTAACAAGAAAATAAACATTTTAAAAATTTCAGTTTCTTGAATTGTACATTCAGCAATTTAAATGCAAGATCCGCCGGCGCAGTGAACCTAAATTTCCATGTACCGAAGAAAGATGTTCCAATAGGCTTTAATTTAACGTCACCATGAAATGCAACAAGACCATGGCCGTAGCTTTTTTCTAGAACTTGTCAGTTTTAGCTACGACGATGTTCCAATATACACTTTAACATTGCAATGAAATGTCAGAGGACCATGGCCGTAACATTTTCCCAGAACGAAAGTTACACAGTACATGTTGCTACGTTGCTTATTCTACAACCTGATGTCATTCGGGAAATACCTGCATTTTCTATTTACTTTACAAGGCCTTGTGAAAAAACATAAGATTGATAAAACCTTGGAATAGCGTGCAGACGGACAAAGAGAAATTAGCTTAAGAGATTAAGCAAAGATCTAATCCTCACAAAACTCCACACCTACACAAAGCTGAAACAATGAATGCTCTAATCGGTTGCTTACTGGTTTTTCCACAATGGCTTTCACCTGATCCATATCTCCATTCTTGCAAGCCCATACTAACTGTTCTCCCATATTGGATGAGAAAAGCGAGAAGATCACTCTTCACACTTTTGCATTGACACCAAACACCGAATATATTCGTGAAGAACTTCTTCTCGAGACCAGATTACCCACAATTCCATCGGAGGCTCTCATAGACACATCAAGTATGCTTACATGCACTATGTTTCCGTCGCAATATTTTTCCGTGAGAAAATGATTGTAAAAAATGTCCTTTAGTTCACACCAATAAGAGGTAGTCCAACCGGCCAAAGAAACTACGGACAACATCGGTCGGAACTGGCGGAAGTCTTCACAATACAGCCAAGACAAGATGTTCGCCAGTCCCGATTTTGCCCGTAATTTCTCTATCCCGTCCCGAACATTGGTCCCGAGGGGTTGATCCTCCATGTAAGTTTTACGTTATTGTCCTGGGTTGAGGCAATCTGACACTCGTAAGGGACTTCAATGCACTTGCAAGCTTGTTTTGGAATCTTCTCCCTCTTACGTAACTAGATTTCAAAATTATGGATGTCCCATTATCGGTGAGATACTCCTATCAAAGTTATGTGACATAGCATTGCAACATTATGGCTAGGTTTTGAGGTTAAATTAGATATCCCTTTCGGATCCGGACTGTCTAAATTTAGTGACTAAGGTATTTCCATGTCACCAACAATTGTAGTTTAAATGTTTAAATATTTTTTTCATGCCTCAGACCTTGATCCTGTTTGATCATGAGACGTACAATTCTTGTTTTTATCCCTTTTATAGCACCACTAACTTTGTCACTTAGGCGAGAGCATTTTTTTACATCTTAAGACGGCTGTAATTTTGATGTGCTTGGTTCAGAGTAATTTCACAAACTAAGTTGTTTTCAAAGACCTTACTCCCATGTGCTGAACTTGATAGGAATGTAGGGCATTTTGATTTTCCAACTTGGATTACGTGATAATTATACAAGGGGATATCTTTTTTTTCAAAGGGGCACATATCCATTCTGGTATGCCTCGCACCGATAGCTCACTTGGTTGAGCATCGGACTGTCATGCGGGAGGTTGCGGGTTCGAATTACCCCGATGGGATCAACACTCAGGATCTCAAAAAAATTAAGGCCGGGAAAGTGCTGCCAAATCTAATTGAATCGGCAAATGGTTATCTTGAATAAGGACTATAAACCATAGGTCCCCTTCTCACGAATATCTTTTATATTCATAATTTCCCTGTGGGATGTTAAAGAACCCACCCACAACTTTTTTGAGAAGAGTAGGGGAAAAAGTCCCTGGTGTTGTGGCTGTCCTGTTCTCTCTAGCAGAAGTGGCTGGCTTGGCAGTGATGTCTCTAAAATAGGTTCATGGTGTATGAGGCCACCTAAGCAGAAACAGCCATAACTTAGAAGGGGACTTTGCCGAGTGCTGGGTTCGAATTACCCCTGTGGGATCAACACTCAAGATCTTAAAAAGACTGAGGCCGGGAAAGTGCTGCCTTTGTAATTCGATCGGCAAATGGTTAGACTTTCAAGTCTTCTTGAATTAAGGGACTATAAACCATAGGCCCCCTTCTCACGAATATCTTTTATATTCATAATTTCCCTGTGGCCACACACAACTTTTTTGAGAAGAGTAGGGGAAAAAGTCCCTGGTGTTGTGGCTGTCCTGTTCTCTCTAGCAGAAGTGGCCGGCTTGGCAGTGATGTCTCTAAAATAGGCTCATGGTGTATGAGGCCACCTAAGCATAACTCAGCCACAACTCAGAAAGGGAGTTTGCCGAGTGCTGGAACATTTAGATGCAGATCCTCTTTTTTGTGTTGATGAACAAGGCAAGAAACCCGAAGAATCATCATATGATCCATCTTAAAACACAAGAATACCCTGCCACTAAAAAATTGCCCATGAATATAGACATGCCTCATGCTTCAAAAGATGCTGCTTTCAGACAACAATAGTGGCAGTGATTTTGAAGTTGCTCCAGAAACTGAACAGACCAGACGAGTAAGGTCTGTTAACGCAAGACAACAAAACATAGTGTTAAACCGTATCAAATTAGCCTCAAAATTAGAAAGAACAAAGGTTTTTTTTAGAAACTTAGCTAAAAGGCAATAATTGCCTTTTAGCTGAGTTTCTAGCAAATTCAATACAGATAAAAAATTCATGTGGAAAAAGGAATGATGGCCTGGATTTGCATATTATTTTAATGACGATTTTACCAAATCATGAAACGTGAAAGCTTTGAATTGAATACTGTAACTTTTAAAGTCAAATGTCATTGAGTGAGTTGATCACTACCATGTGTGATTGCTTTTAGAAACCAGTCTTTGTTGGGCTGGGAGTTGTAATGGTAACAGTGGCATTTGGCTTGATGACATACTTCTTCAGAAAGCAAGGAGGCAAGAAGAGGCCAGTTGCACTTGATCCAAAAGAGAAAATTCCCTTTAAACTCGTTGACAAAAAGGTAGTATCACTTCCTTATTCAATTTTTGCCAAACATAGCTGCTATAAACATTAAGTCCAAAATATCCTGACTGCTTCTTGGTCTGTAAGGATACAGGCTTATTGCAGGGTTTAAGCTAGGATTTGATCACTGGGGGACAGTTTGTCCCCTTGGCTAAAATTGTAGGGGACGTTTTCATTTTTAGGGGGACAGTCTTTTTTTTTTTTTTTTGTTTTCTTATGTTCAATCAAAGAAACAGGCACGGCAACAAAAACATATTTTAATATCTGTGGTGTTGCTGAATGTATTCCCCATAGTTTCCTAATTAGCAGCATCCAGGTGTTCTTTACAGTCGCTGTGTCTTACGAGAGTCGAGGTTCTAAAATTTGTACACCCTTTTTCCAATGCCAGGGGTTTGTTTTCTTAGATTTCTGACACAAATAGCAGAACATCGACTCCTTTTCATAGCCCAACAACGTGTGATCTCGCAACCAAGTTTTCTGGAAAGATCGTGGTTTCGTTTGAGCCCCATCTGTTTCTTCCTCGTTAATACACTGTCTTCTTCTGTACTTTTTGCTCTGATCAATTTGGCTTCGATTTGAGGCAAAAAAAGCTATCTATTGTACGTCGAATACATTTTCGTCGTGACATTTTAATGAACTTAAAACGCACGGTAAAATTCCTCCCGTGGTCTGTGTTTCAGCTTGTATTTTTTGTACTAAACTGTATGTCTTCTTGTGTGCTTCCTTCTGAGTTTTCCCCCAGATTTTGAAGGGGACAAAAATGTCCCCTTGGCCGTTTTTTAAGGGACAATTTCAATATCAGTGCGGGATTGGCGCAATGGCGCGGCCTGGCTCAAACCCTGCTTATTGGTCTTGTCTTTAGTTGTAACTGTAAACCACATTGTGTTAGGAGAGGGGGCTTTCTTAATTAATATTAGTGTAAAATGGTGTTTTGATGGAAATAAAATTTTAGTCAAAGTGGAATATATAGATTGTCCATTGGACCCGATGAAGACTGGTCAGGATTGATTTCATCACACATTGTTGACTTGCTGTATCTTCCTGCTCACATATGCGAAACCTTTCCCTCTTTTGAAATAAAATCACATCCTCATCTTCGGCATCTTGTTCCCAATGGTAAAATGTTCCATGTCATTATTGTAGTAGAATTAAGTACTTTGCCTCATGCTTGTCTTTGGAATGCAAGATATTTCTCTGATGAACCTAGCTTAATTAATGGTCAAAACTAAGCTCCTGACCAACAAGTTATCCAAACAATTGATGTTAGGAGCTCACTCAGATTGTTTTCAGAATGGATGAACTACATTGTAAATGCCATTTTATTTAAAATTATTAAATAAGTACTTTTCAGATGTTTAGTACATACAATCTAACTTGTATTTCTGCACTTTTGGTTGTGGAATTGCATTAGTAGCTCTTACTTCTGTGCAGCAATTAAATGTATTTTTTCTTACAAAGCTTTTAAACTGTAGCTGTGTGGATTTATTTGAGAATGAGTTGAGATCATTATTTTGTGATTTTGTTTTTCTTTTAGATTGTCAGCCACGACACTCGTAGGTTTCGATTTGAATTGCAGTCACCTGAGCACAAACTTGGGTTACCTGTCGGTACGTGTTTAATTGAGTTCCATGATTTGGACTCTAAGGTGTTTGAACACTTCCAGATTTACATAAATTTATAGCATCGATCTATGTAATTTAAGTCTGCCTTGTGGTATCTAGACCCAATAGAATTATTAAAATAGTTATATACATGTATCAGTAGGCATATTCATATTCCAGTCTAAAGGTGGCAGTGTTATCATATCCATTATAAACAGTTACTCTCCATCATCTTTGCTGTTACCTATTATTAAACTGTTCCAGACCTGTTATTGTTACTACCAATATTTAATTATAATTATGTGTTGATAAATTTATTATTAAATTCTTTCCATATAGGAAACCATATGTACCTTAGTGCCAAAATTGATGGCAAACTTGTAATCAGGCCATACACTCCAGTAACTTCTGATGACGAAGTGGGATTTTTTGAGCTGGTTATTAAGGTGAATAAAATTAATTGAGATCATAACCTTGATATTGCAACTGGGTGAGCAAATGGAGGTTGCATTGAATGCCTGTGATATCCAGGGTCTTTCGTTTCCGGCAGCCGTTCTCCAGATTGAATATTGCCCTATTGCATGTGAGACCTAGCCATGAACCCCCAATTGCTGGAATGTATGCGGCTGGTATTCTTTTACAGGTCACTGGTCACGGGTCATGTTTTACCTGTATTATACAGAAAGTATCCTAAACATGCATAATTAATGCTAAACCTTAGGCCCAATTAGGCCTAAACGAGAGTTCTTAGGCCTAAGATTAGCTTTTATGAATGTTTAGGATACGTTCTGTAGTGGTAAAATGATGACCTGTGACGGTCACCTGTAAAAAATACCAGCCGGGAATGTATGGGGGTGTATGGAAATACCAGTGGAAAGAAAGCTAGTGGATTATATTATGAGAGGGATAGTTTCTACCCTGGATACCAGAGGTTTTTTCTCTCCTAGAGCGATAGAATAGCGAGTTGCAAAGCGGCGAGAAAAACCTCTGGTACAGACAGTCGAGTTCTTTGAGAAGGCCGGTCCAATGGGATGACGTTTGATATTCCCAAAGTCAGATTTTGACCCTAGCAATTTGATTGGTTCCAGGAACTTGTCAGTTCTAACGAGTACTCTGATTGGTTTAATTGCTGTCAACCTGATTTCTCTTGCCCACTATGGCCATAATCGAAATGCTGCAGAGTTTTTTGAAAGCACAAAAAGTTCAGTGTTCTAAAATTTTTTTGATTTTCGTATATGTCCACCAAAATTCAACTTCGGAATTTGAGTTTTTATCTTCATATTCGACATCGAAGTTTTATATGGAACATTGAATTTTTGACTTTGACATCGAAGTAAATAAGACGAATGTACCTTGGGAACCAAAGATGCTGATTGGTAGGCTATATCACATATAAATTTACTGAGTTTTCTCGATCTCAATCAAACAGGGCACGGAACTGAGGTTCTCCACGGCCTGTACCAGAGGTTTTTCTTCACCTATTCTGTCGCTCTGAGAGAGAAAAACCTCTGGCAGCCAGGGTAGATAGTTTCTGAATAGGACCTCACAAATTGCACTCTAGTCTGGCAAATGAATTAAGAAATGTGGCACTGGCTGAAACTTTTTATGCTACAACCATGTTACTGAGATCAAATTGAGCATTCATCTTCAAGCTGTCCACTTGTAATGTTAAGGGTGTTTAAATTCCGCCATTCCATCTTTTAGGATTTGGGGCCTCATTTTCCGCCATTCCATCGTTCTGTCATTCCGTGTTTTAGGGTCGCCCGGCACATTCAACTCAGAAAAACGAAATCACCCCATAATGCATCGGGGAAAGAATTGTGCTCCATAAAAGACCATGTGAACTGTTCCAATGTTGCTGGTTCAGCAAAGATCACGGTCGATTGCCGATTACAGTATTTATCTTCAGGAGCCAAATTCCCTCCAGCTGAGAAAAAGGCCGAGTAGTAAGCACACTTTTTTGTGTCACATTAATGGTCAAATTAATTTTGTCGTGTGGATATTGCTATCAAATCATTATTAATTAAAATTGTCTAAAAATGGTGTGATTTTTCTGTGGTTGAAGAACATTGCTTAGGGCTTCAGAACACAGAAAAACACATCTCTGCAACTTGAGAATTTCAAAATTTTCTGGGGGAGCATGTCCCCGACCCCTTTCGGGGGGAAGGCCCAGACAACCTTTCCAATACTGTGTTAAACCCATGTCTTCCTGCTTCAAACCTTAATGAAACCCCTGCATTCCAGTCATTACACAAATCACTTGCCAAAAATTGACTCTCAACCCATTGATTCCTATAAGTGGGATTTTGTCTCTGTCTAACACCAGACGATTTTACGCATCAGTGGTGGTGGTCCAGGGTGGTTCAGGTGTCAGTGGATTAATTTGACTTCTGCTCAGGTTGTCGAAATGTCAGTCAGTGTCACCTTAACCCATTGACCCCTGGGCATGAGACTTCACTCATTCACTCAGTCTAACGCCAGACGATTTTACTCATCAGTGGGGGTGGTCCAGGGTGGTTCAGGTGTCAATGGATTAAGGTGACTTCTGCTCAGGTTGTCAAAATGTCAGTCAGTGTCACCTTAACCCATTGACCCCTGGGCGTGAGACTTCACTCATTCACTCAGTCTAACGCCAGACGATTTTACTTGTCAGCTTGGGGCATCCTAGCGCATTTGCGGTATCAATGGGTTAAACACTGTCCTTCTCAGGACTACACTCATCCAGATGATCGTACATGTATTTCCCTTAATAATTAACTATTGTGATTTGACTCCTTTGTTCAAACCATTTTCGATAGAAATGACTGCTAGAAGTCTACATACTTCGTCAATAACACCATTCAGTGACTAACAGTTTGCAATGCAGACTTCCTTTGAGAACATTCATGATGAAAGCAATTTGTTATGTCATTTTAATTTAAATCAATCATCAAGCATAAATTATATAGTCTGATTTGTTACTTTAAGTCACTTTGGAATTGTCAAGTAAAGAAGTGCAAAATTGTATGTTTTGTACTAACTTAAGGCAAGATTTACCTACTTTGGTTAGTTGACTATAACATTTTTTGAGGTTTATGGGTGCACTTCAACTTTTGTAGTTTGTTTGTTGTTTTTTTCTTTACAAGGTCTATTTCAAGAATGTTCATCCTAAGTATCCTGAAGGAGGAAAAATGTCCCAGTATTTGGATTCCCTCGAAATTGGTGATTATGTCGACATTCGAGGACCATCTGGGAAGCTGACATACCTGGGAAGAGGTGAGTTTTCTTTAAAAATCAAACATGCAATCTTTCATAGGTACACAGATGTCTCATTACCGGTAATACCTTCACGCCTTAAACCATCCCCCTTTGATGAGTAAAACCAATTCCTATACTACTGCAGATGGGTTGAGTTTGTTGGTTCTCTACTCTTCTCTGACAATTTTTTCCTTTTTTGCTGAGTAAGTTATTGTTTTCCCCTCTCACTAAAAAACCAACATTTCATTCGTTCTGCTTTCAGACTTGCAATAGACCATTTTTGAATTCTCACAGCTGGACTGGATCTAGCATGGAATGGAGGCTAATGTGGGGAAATCTTTTCAAATGCAAATTAATTTGCCCGCATTAGCCTCCATTTCATGCTAGATCCAGTCCAACCGTTAGAATACGAAACTGGCCTATTGGTTTGTCATTTACTGTGTTGCCAATCAGTGGTCAGGAGCGCTCGTGCCCATGCAGTTATATAAGCTGGAAACTTGATGATGATGAATATTATTGTTTATATTATTATGACGACGACGATGTTGGTGGTGAGAGTGGTGATGCTGATGATGATGAATGGTGCTTACTGTTTTCATTTCAGGCAAATTTTCAATCAAGGAGAATGCAAAGGATCCTGTGCAGTATAGAACAGCCAAGAATGTTGGACTGATTGCAGGGGGAACTGGTAAGAAGATCCAGTAGCTTGTAGAGACAGGATTTAGTCATGTACTGTTTTCCCTTCGGCTTTATCTTCTTTGCTTTCCTTGCCTTGCGTTCGATGTGCTTTCCTCCACAAAACATCACACTTGGTTATGTTAGTTCATTGCTGTCAGAAGGATTGTCAAAATAATATATCAAAATGTAAATTTTGAACACTTGTAGAGTAAAGATCCCTTCGCGTTGTTCTGCATTGTTCCTCATTGTTTCTCATTGACGTTGACTTTGCTTAAATATCCCATAATTTTCACTTTTGTTTACTTGGTGTGAATCGAGGTGGGTCATAGGAAGGATTGAAGGTAAAGAAGTGCCGACTTGGGGGTGGGGTGGGGTGGGGGTGCTCTTGTGTACTCTCTATTGACTTACATGTATCTAGAGTAGGGATTGGCGCAGTGGTGAGAGCACTCGCCTCCCACTAATGTGGCCCGGATTCGATTCCCAGATCTGGCGTCATATGTGGGTTTGAGTTTGTTGGTTCTCTACTCTGCTCCAAGAAGTTTTTCTCAGAGTACTCAGCCTTTCCCATCTCCTCAAAAACCAACAATTTGATATGATTTGGTTTGATTTCTGAATGTCAGTGTTCCCAATTAGTGACATGAGTGCCCTAGCGGTAAATACGTTTGCGCTTGCGTACAGTTCATTATGCGTAAAAATTGAAAGCCGATTTGCATTTTCTTGTTTTTTTTTTTATTTTTCTTGCAGGTATCACACCCATGCTTCAAATCATCAGCGCTGTAATCAAAGACGCCGGTGATGATACGAACCTCACTCTTCTCTTTGCAAACCAGGTTTGGTAGTGATGATAATGATGATAAAGATGAACGTGTCAGGTGTATTTAGCGCTTAGTTGGGTACTGAATGAGAGACACTGGCCAAAAATTAAATCAAATCAACTCATATCTAATCGTAGGTTGTTTTTTGAGAGGGAAAATTCCGGAGTACCCGGATAAAAACGTCTCGGCCTGCAGAGTAGAGAGCCAACAAACTCTACCCACAGGTGAAGCTAGGAGTCCATTACCCGGAGCCTCCATCCTCTATAACAGGGACCTTTAGATTCTAGGACGAGGACGAGAACGAGTACGAGATTCGACTGCCTGTTTTTAGCGAAAATACTTAGAAATTTTCTTACCCGGACGATTAATCTTTGCAACTCTTTGTTAGCAGCATAGGTTCCTCGGATATTCTTATCGCTGGTAACTGAGCCTTTTTGCTCATCGAAAAATGTCAAAACTGCTACCCTGTTGCGGTGAATTGTTGTGACAAGACGAAATTTTTGCGAAACCTCGTACTAAAATGACGACGGTATGACGTTTTTCCCGGCAAAATGACGCTGGTTTGCGCGTGCAGCACTGCTCACTGTTGTTCTATGAGAAAATCTCGTACTCGTAGTCGTTCTCGTCCTAGAATCTTAAGCTCTCTAATATTAACCGTCGGAGTCTACCCTGTGCCGTATCTTTTTATTTTTAGAAGCAACTCCCAGGGGGTTTTCGCGGTTGTTTTCACAATAGGCCACTTTGAAAAATACCATAATATTCTTTGTTTGTTCCCCCAAATTTTGCATAAGCATTGTTTCCAGTTTTTCTTGGGACTTACAATGGTCCCAAGAGAAAACAAAGACAATTCTCATGCAAAATTTTTGGGGACAAACAAAGAGTATTAAGGTACCGGTATTGGTCTATTGCCATTCGTAAGACTAAAAGAGACCTATGGCAGGCCACTGATTACAGCACGTGGAGCACACCCGAAACACGAAGGTATTTCAAAATAATGAAAAGATATAGCAGTTCTAAAAATTAAAAAATGTGGGACAGGGTTGACTGAAGGATATAATACGTATGGATTTTCCAGGTAATGGACTCCTGGTGATGCCAAGTCTGGGATCGAACTCGGGCCACATTGGTGGCAGGCGACTACTCTCACCACTGCACCCTTTCAAAACTTGGCTATTTCACGTTGTTGTTTTGCTGACGACGGCAATAAATGGACAAAAGTGAAAAACGCACGTGCAGGGCGTGCAAAGCTATTGTTTTTACACACTAAATATGCAAATTTGTGACGTTCTCGTTGCCGTCGCTGTTGTCGTTGCTTAAGCTCCCTAATAATAGGGAGCTTACGAAACGAGGATTTCATTTAAAAATACAAGTTCGCGTTATTCGTATCACTACGAAACTATTTCATGTCGTTTCGCGTTAAAAATGTGTAGTAACTATCGAGGAATTAAACTTGTATGAGTGGGTTGGAAGCGTAGAGAGAGAACTGAAAATTCATCGTCATGTGCTTAACGTCCTCCACAGAACCTTGAATTTGGTGATTTCACGTCGTCATTTAGGAGATGACGGCAAAGAAATGTACCAAAATATAAAACGCACGTGCAGAGCGTGCAGAGTCATTGTTTTTGCTCACTAAACCTATTGTTTTGTAGCGTCGTCGTTACCGTCGTCGTTTGTCTGACTTTAGGGACCTTAAGATCTACGACGGCGACGTCGACGAAAACGTCACCTCAAAATAGAACTTCGCTCTGGTAAAAGTCTTTCGCGATTACTCCATCTCGTTCACGTCGTACAATGTGGGCGAAGTATCCTAAAAATAAATTGGTACGAGTGGTTTCAGACTGAAAATAGAGAATGAAAGATTCTCTGTTGCATGCTCACGTTGTCGTCAAAACCTAAAATTTAGTGATTTCACGTCGTCGTTATGCAGAGAACCGCAAACATATGAGCTAAAATCCGTGCTGCACATGCAGCACGATTATTTATGCTCCTTTAACCAATGATATCATTGTTTTGTGGCGTCTTCGTCGACGTCGTCGTCGTAGATCTTAAGCTCCCTTTTGTCTACCCTACATTCGATCGCTCACCCGAACTCGCGCGGCATCGCACAGGTAACATGTTAACATAGAAAAGGGAAACTGCCAGCAGTCCATCATTTTCTCTGTCCCTTTTTAGACCGAGAGAGACATCCTCGTCCGACCAGAATTGGAAGAGTTGGCTAAAGAGTGCGAGAATTTCAAGCTTTGGTACACTCTGGACAGACCCCCTGACGGTGAGATATCTTGGGTTTTGTGTCGTAAAAAAGGTTGCTGTTGTTCATCGTGGTGAAGTACAATAGTGATAAAGTATTCGCGTTTGTCTCACGATGTGGTCACTTGTGATGTAGATTGCGACGTTTCTACTGGATACTGCTAGTCTTCATTAGGCGATGAGGTCGACTGGTTACGCGTCACCTTTTAAGCGGGATGCTCCGCTGTGATTGGTTGGTTTTCAGCAGCTGTGATCGGTGCATTTCGATCCTCGCTGTTTCGGTGTGTTGTTCCTTCGGCGGTCCGCTGTCGTACGGTTCTCATGTTATTGTGTTTCGTGATCGTGGGCATCCATGCTTCCGGAATTTCTATTCCACTATACGTCGCGATCTACATCACAAGTGACCACATCGTGAGACAAACGAGAATACTTCATTATTATTATATTGGGTTTTGCTTTAATTTTAAGCTATTCCATAATGCATGATATTTGGCTGCTACTGACATCTTGTTCAAGTTTTCCGACTATGCGCTGCGTCCAGGTGTGCTGCGTCCAACGTGCGTCCCTTAGTAGGATTAAGCTGGTGACACACGGTTCAACATCGTGCAACAGAGCTGTTGCTCACCAAATGTTGCACGAGGTTGCAGCCTGTTGAATGACAATGTTGCGACTTTTCGAATGGCTATAAACACAGTCAATTTTTGTCGAACGAGAATAACGAATTATTTCTATTTTTGGTGGCAAATTTGGAAATGACGGATGACGAAAGGTTGTTGTCATTGTATGCTGCGAGCCTTGTTAAGCTTGGTTCCAAATAATCATCACAGGCTGGGGCCGCCGTATTGGCCGCCGCATTGGGTGGCTTGACCTGGTAGGGGACTTCGTGTCCTATTGTTCTGTCCACCTATAGTAAATTGCATACTGAATCTGTAAATAAAACCTTCCAAATCACGTGAACGCGAGACTGGAAAACGATTAGTTAGTGCCATTCCACAAGCGGCAACTTGGAGGGAAATGTGAAGTAGCAGTGCTAGTTTAAATTTCTATCCATGTAAACCATGGAGCGTTAGCCGTACTAATGGAATTGGGCCCACACAAGGACAGAGAAAAACTCTAACCAGGGTGGAAATTGAAACCACGACCTTTGGTTTAGGTCAACGCTGCTCTACCGACTGAGCTACAAGAAGTACCTTGTTTGTAGTCAACACAGAAAGTAGCACGTAACCGGTCCTGAAGAAGCGGTCGAAACGTCGTGATCTACAATTGTGAGACTGACAAATCATGATGACCAATTATAATCACCTCTTTATTTTCCGAATGTGTATCAATTTATAGGTTGGCCTTACGGTTCTGGATTCATTACCGACACGATGATCAAGGAGCAGATGCCGCCTCCAGGACCAGATACTCAGATACTAATGTGTGGACCGCCGCCCATGATCAATTACGCCTGCATTCCTAATTTGGATAAACTCGGTTATACCCCTGATATGTACTTCCCCTTTTAACCTCTCTGTGATTCGTAAGGTGCCCTGAAGGTTTCTTTTTTATTCCAGTTATCAGGGTTAATGGAAGATCGTATTTAGCAAGGAAGCGAGAAGGGTTCATGGAGTAGCGGCCATCCATCTCGGCGCAAAAATCGGGTTTCACTGTGCGCATAAAACGTGATAATTGTGAAAGGAATAGAAATCAATCAAATTAACTTGTGGTCAGCTCGTGCTTATGTATCCAGCCTCTCTCTCATTTTCTCCCTCACCCTGAATTGAAGTGAGTGCACACCATGCGTTTGATGCTTAAGTTTATGTCAATAGGCTAAAGATTGGGGCATTGATTTGTTCTATAATCGTTTACGAGGGAAGCATATGAAAAGTAATTCCGGACAGTCGCGAAGGTAAGAAACTTACAGCGCCGTTAGTAGAGATATTTACGGCAAATTTCAGATCGGAAATTGAGATTTGCCAAAACCTTAAGGCGAATCCCTAGAAATAGACCTTGCCATAGATTTCCCTTAAAACTTCGCACGCAGTTGTACATGTCAAGAAGATGATAAAAATGTAATTAAAAAAAGGGTAGTCACCGTGCTCGTTTCTTAAGATTCTTAAGCCACTTTGGCAATTGCCGCGCATCCCCAATGTTGGACAAATAGCTCGATTTTATAAACGTAATCCCTGATATAACGTAGAGCCTGATGTCATTCTACGGTTAAATTCACGTTCGTACCTGAAACATGTTTTGAATGCCTTTAAGGCATACGTTCTGCGCATCTCGAGATACCATGGTTTCCTGTCGGTTATGCTTACTAAGACAGAGATATTTTTGCGCGGTTTAAAACTATGGGGAGAAAGTAGATCTTAGTAAGTACTCTAGGTATCCAAAAAGAAAATTGGTGGTAACCATGCATTTTTTAGAGATAATTAAGCTTCAATTTAAGAAAGAGCGCCATACATTGCTTTGTATCTTAAAACTTTTTAGAAATATTATTCATCAATTATCTTTGAAAAATGCGTGGTTACCCCCAATTTTCTTTTTGAAATTTCAATAAAACTTTTTTTTAGTGAAGTGTGTTATGATAGAACTACAGTTTAATTAGTCCGAAGGTTGCATATTTTCACATGTTAAGTGAAGTGGAGTTAATTAACTGTTCCTGTTTTCAACCCTTACTTTTCGGCGGAGACGTATCAAAACCAAGTTTTTTTTTAAGTAAGGGAATACGGCAGAGATCAGTTGCAATAGCCATTAACACA
>NC_090890.1:35188898-35198898 GCF_036669925.1 Montipora capricornis | reverse complement strand
CAAATTGAGCGCGATCAATATCACAAAACTCAATGTTTTTTCGCGATTACTCCTTAAAGCTATCGGGGCACGATTTTAAAACCGACGAGCATCCCGCCCTTTCGTTATGGGAGTACCCACCTAGAGGAAAGGTTGAACTTTTGACCGTTTATCGAATGCTTTGTTAAATTCAAAAATATAATAAAGTAGGGAGAATTTAGTCGATACGAGAGAAATTTCGCCAATTTTGCATTGGAGTTAAATCTTCAGGTACTTTGGATCATTTCCTTCTATTCGTACAGTTATACACTCTGGAGGGTGGCTACAATTTGCGTTTGCCTCTATGAAGGCTCCTTCCTTTAAATGGGCGACGTCATCTTGTTGAAATGCTTTCCTTCTCCCATCTCTGGTTTTTATGATAAAGCTGTTGGCAAAAAAAAAGAAGAAATTTCATTACCTCCTCGCTTAAGTTTAGTCACTTATACTTAAGAAATTGTTTAACAAATAAACCTATTTTTCTTGTGGAACCTCTTGCCGGAGCCACTTCGACACTGTTATTATGCAATTCAGAGGACAAACGCACAAAAAATGACGTCAATTTGTTATTCATAGTAACAACCCCCCTTCCCCCCCGAAAAAAAATGGGGCAAAAAAGGCTCCATTTCGTCGAGAAGGGCGCTTGATACATTGAGCGTTTTATCGTCGAAACTCTTTTAGACGATGTGGCCGCGAACCGATCAGGGCGCAAGAATAGACCATATTCGTATTCTCGGTAGTGGACTGGAACTAGCTTGCAATGGAGGCTAATCCGGGGGAATATATAAGAAAGTATTTTCATTTAAAAAGATTTCCCCGCAATAGCCTCCATTGCAAGCTAGTTCCAGTCCAATACCAAGAATACGAATATGGTCTATTGTCGTCCCATTTTATTTGGAAAAACAAGTTAAAAAATAATGAATTAAACGCGACGATTCAGCAGCAATCTCCTCCCTACCCGTCATAAAATAAAAGCATGGGCACGGGTTTACTTACCTGGCTAGTCTTATAGTTTATTGCACACTTTTTGTTTAGTGGTCATGAAAAATTTCCAACAAACAATTCTCAGACCAATTCTTTATCCAATTAAAGGAAATGGCTCCTGGCTCCGCGCGCACCTGTAAAAGAATAGAAAAAAACAAATTCAATTTTAAAACATGACTCTATTTGATGAAAAACTTGAATCTTCGTTCCGACTTCATTACTATAAGCGACTTTCAGAACGAGTCAGAATACCATAGATGTTATTATTATGCAAATAAATGGCGGAGTATTCAGCAGATAAGCTCAATTTTTTTCAATTTTATACTTTTCTGTCTGCTCTTTTGGTAGAACAAACTATCCTTACAGTTTTTAGCCTTTAAAAGTCTATATTTGTGAAAGAGCAATCGTTTTTTTTTATTAGATTAGGATGACGTGGCCTTAGTGATTAAGCAAATTAAAACCCACAATAGGATACCGTGATAAATAATCATACCAGTGTTCACGATCTCCGACTTTCGCAGTAAGAGTTTGACAAAGTGTATTACATTTCTTTGCCCTCTCTGTTGCTGGAGTTCTTTTAAAAGCAAGCGTTGCCACTATTTCGTGTTCTGTCAAAGTGCCGGAATGGTCCACCCTTAATGCAATTAATTCAATGGGTGTCAGTAAAGAGGTGACTGGGTTGTGTCAACAACTTGATCGATTTCCAATGTACAAAGAGTGGAGGAAAGGAAAAAAACCGTGATTCTTTTTTTGCAACAATTGACAAACGGTTGTTGACAGTTTTATTCTACAAAGACTAGCCTGCGAGCACTGAGGCTCCCAGTGGTTCTAGGTACATGAAGAGCATGCTCGACTTCTCGGATGCGCAGGCCAAACAAAGGCAAAAAGATGTTGTCAGATGCGGTTTCACAGTCAGTGGCCACGTCTTCCTATTTATCTAGGAGGTATGGGGTGTAAAAACCCGGTCGAAAAAATGTACCGTACACACATACATGTACAGTAAATCGTTGATAAAACGTACTTTAAATTCGTCGAGAATGATGGAGACGGTATAGCAGTGCAAAAGCCCTTAACGCGGAAACACGTAATCTGTCAAAATAAAAGAATGTTCCGCCCACATCATGATTTAAATACTCTTGGAACGAAGTCGACAAGCGCTATTAATACCGTGTAGTTGATTCCTTCAAAAACAAAGCACCCATTGAAAATCCCGGAGCAAAGGAGATAGGTAGGTTTTTAGTAAAGGGTAGTATTATGGTTTATTGCACACTTTTTGTTTAGTGGTCATGAAAAATTTCCAACAAACAATTCTCAGACCAATTCTTTATCCAATTAAAGGAAATGGCTCCTGGCTCCGCGCGCACCTGTAAAAGAATAGAAAAAAAACAAATTCAGTTTTAAAACATGACTCTATTTGATGAAAAACTTGAATCTTCGTTCCGACTTCATTACTATAAGCGACTTTCAGAACGAGTCAGAATACCATAGATGTTATTATTATGCAAATAAATGGCGGAGTATTCAGCAGATAAGCTCAATTTTTTTTCCATTTTATACTTTTCTGTCTGCTATGCTCTTTTGGTAGAACAAATTATCCTTACAGTTTTTAGCCTTTAAAAGTCTATATTTGTGAAAGAGCAATCGTTTTTTTATTAGATTAGGATGACGTGGCCTTAGTGATTAAGCAAATTAAAACCCACAATAGGATACTATAAATAATCATACCAGTGTTCACGATCTCCGACTTTCGCAGTAAGAGTTTGACAAAGTGTATTACATTTCTTTGCCCTCTCTGTTGCTGGAGTTCTTTTAAAAGGAAACGTTGCTACTATTTCGTGTTCTGTCAAAGTGCAGGAATGGTCCACCCTTAATGCAATTAATTCAATGGGTGTCAGTAAAGAGGTGACTGGGTTGTGTCAACAACTTGATCGATTTCCAATGTACAAAGAGTGGAGGAAAGGAAAAAAACCGTGATTCTTTTTTTGCAACAATTGACAAACGGTTGTTGACAGTTTTATTCTACAAAGAAAATCCCGGAGCAAAGGAGATAGGTAGGTTTTTAGTAAAAGGTAGTATTATGGTTTATTGCACACTTTTTGTTTAGTGGTCATGAACGAAATTCCAACAAACAATTCTCAGTCCAATTCTTTATGCAATTAAAGGAAATGAATGAATCACCTCTCCTGGCTCCGCGCGCACCTGTAAAAGAATAGTTCAGTTTTAAAACATGACTCTATTTGATGAAAAACTTGAATCTTCGTTCCGACTTCATTACTATTAGCGACTTTCAGAACGAGTCAGAATACAATAGATATTATTATGCAAATAAGTGGCCGAGTATTCAGCAGATATGCTCAATTTTTTTTCTATTTTATACTTTTCTGTCTGCTCTTTTGGTGGAACAAATTTTATCCTCACTGTTTTTAGTCTTTAAAAATCTATATTTGTGAAACAGCGATCGTTGTGTTATTAGAGTAGGACGACGCGGCCACTAACTGTGAAACCGCAGCTGACAACAGAGGCCCTTCATGTACCTCGAATCACCGAGAGCCTGCTCGCAAGCTTTAGTCTCCGTGGAATAAAAGGGCCAATTATTATAGAGAATTGTTGGAAAATACGAAACAGGATTTGTTTTCCTTTCTTTTACCCGTTTTATGTTGGAAATCGATATCATGATTGTTCACACACCGTTAAGTGACCTCTTCACTGACATCCATTAAATTAATGGATTCGTGTACGTGTTGGAATTTGTCACCGCAATGGCTTGAGATTCATGCCACAAGAGTAACTTTGAAGCCTTAGCATATTTTAGCAATGGAAAGAAAAACGAAAAGATACAATAGGTGTTGGCCGCCTTAAAAATAACTCTACGGCCCAAAAGGGAAAGGGTGCCAAAGCAAAGCCCCGTTGCACTTAGAGAGACCCACACGTCAAGCACAAAGAGCCTATCTGCAACTAACCTAGCATAGGTAAATCAATTTGATCCTTGTTGCAATAAATAAATCATGAGAAGAATTAATTGAATAAGAAAATTGTTCAAATTTTTGTATTTACTTCGAAGATCATTTTTAACACTTAAAATTTCTTCAAGAAACATGATTGTATGTTATTTTGAATAGGAATGTTTAATAACCGTAATTGTTGACAACCAAAGGAATGAAGTGTGTTGAAATATCTACGAGAGGGTGTGAATGGGGATAACCGACTAGCGACAAAGGGCTAGAAAATATTACTGACTACCGACAAAACGAGGGAAAAATTACCGACTAGCGACAAAAAAATTAACTGGGATTTACCGACAACCGACAAAGGTCGAAAACTTTAACCGACAACCGACATGTGGACCCCCCCCCCCCCATTCAGACCCCCCTACTACCCCAGGCAAGTGTGTCATAGGTTAGGAAAGGAGAAATGAGTGAATCAAAGGGAATTGTTCCAAGGAGCATCCTTGAGGTACACGACAGGAAGTACTTACAAAGCTAGAACGTAGGTGCATGGTTTATAGTGACTATCTACAGGCGACTTTCAAGATGGCCTCCGATGTAAAGCAAGTCATAGCCATGGCGATACCTGTCCACGTATATCATAAAACTAAAGTCCTTTCAGTGCTGCCGCAACTTCGAGGCAGCTTTCTAATCGGTTATCGGTTTCAGTATTCATACATTTAGCCATTCAGTCTCAACATTGCAAAATTATTTGGGAATAAAGAACTGTACTATGCATTTACCTGTGACTCGAGATCTATCGTCCTGTGTCTTCATCGCTACACTTCAGCGACGAACATGATGAACTTAACACAGTTCTTTTCATTATTTAGTTATATCGATGTATAATAACCAAAACTAATCCTAACCTGACCCTATTTTTTCTCGAGGTTTAATTTAGGCTCCAAACAAGTTTCCTCAATTCATCTGAGTGCATATTCAACATAAACATAAACACCGTGCAATTGGGCAAATTTATGTACTCCTATCAAATCTCGACCCTTCCAGTTCACTGTTAGCAAACAAAATTGTTTTACTGAAAAATTCAAATACATTCCTATTATACAAGAAATTGTAAGACCTTCCAATTACTTTACTGCAGAACTAATACTAAACAATTCTCCGCGCTTTTTATCAAGGTCATGAGTTTTACAATTCGCCTTATTCCAATGTTGTTTCTGCCAGCTTAGCTTCCCCCCCCCCCCCCCCTTGCCTATACGTATACTTTTAAGAAAAGACTTCTAGCTATTTATTTATAAGAATTATTAATGTATAACGCAGTTGTTTATTGTTTCCTACGAAATTCATGTTTGTTGAAGATCTGTTGAAGTGATCTGTCTACTTTTTGGCCTTTTATCTTATTTCATCTCTTCCAGTTTTCGAATCTCTAATTATCTAAGTCGTTCGTTAGTTAGAATAGATCCATCCAAGGTCATGTTACTGAGGAGGTCTTGCCCAAGTTCGTTCACACGTCTCTAGTATAAAAGCGGACAATGATTCGGGTTTTTTCCTGATTTTCAGTCCTCTGTGACAGTTACACAAAATCGGATTGTTTCACTTTTTTGGCATGACATGCGTTGACATCATTTTTGGGAGCTGGGAAGATACGTCAACCCAAAATGAACGGTATTGGTTTTTCAATTTCTCGGAATAATTGCTTTCGTTTTCGGTTTTATACAACACTTCCTTGAAACTCGTGTCATGCGTGATCACTGTATAACAATATTTCTGCAATGTTAACTCAGTTGTATGTATAGTGATCAAGCAAAGTGAAACCCACAATAGGATTTTGACTTCTTACAGCACACTGCGTGGCTTTAAGAGTTTCTATACAGAGGGCGGTTTTAAATGTAACTTACGCAAGGCGTGTGTTAGGCTCCTTCGCAGCCGCTTTTAGGCTCGGTTCGTCCGGCTGCGAAGGAGGCTAGGCGTTTGTAAGACCTCTTCTATTACACAGATACACACGGCATTTGTAAGAGTCTCGGGTTGCATAAGGCGCTTTTAAGAGTGTCACGTTACACGCACATTTATGGCACGAGGTGTTCTTACACACACCCATTCTCTAACATAATGCGTTTAAATGCACTCTTACACACGGCGCTTGAAAGCAGTGTTACAAACGGCGATTGTAAGCAGTCTTTCACACGGGGTTTGTGAGCAGTCTTAGAAACGGCGTTTGTAAACAGTGTTACACACGACCTTTGTCAGCAGTCTTACACACGGCCTTTGTTAGCAGTCGTACACACGGTCGTTGTAACTAGCAGTCTTACAGACGGCATCTATAAGTAGTCTTACAGACGGCGTTTATAAGCCGTCTTACACACGGCCTTTATAAGCAGTCTTACAAACGGCGTTTGTAAGCAGTCTTATACACGGCGTTTGTAAGCAGTCTTACAGACGGCGTTTATAAGCCATCTTACAAACGGCGTTTGTAAGCAGTCTTACCGTGACACGGCTTTTGTATTAACAGTCTTAGAAACGGCCAGCTGGGGTAAGCCGTGGGGTTACAGTAGAGCACTGAAATTCAGTAGTTATAACTAGGCAGCGTTAGGAATTTAGATTCATTATAACTTCCTCGGATGACCCAGTTTGTTATCTTGACAAATTTTTAAAGAACCTTCGTTAATTAACTTAATCCATTTCAGTCAATTGTCGAATGATGTTTGTTAGTTGGTAACGCTTACGTAAGAAACAAGAGTTATATAGGGTGTTGTCTGTTTGTAGAATTATATAGCGTGTTCCATGTTTACGTTTATCACTGGTTTTACATAGGGCCTCGTCCACAGCTGCTGATAATGATACAATTAAACATTGTTTCAGCTTCATATCAACTAAAAACCACGAAGTCATTTCGGCTAACTTCTCAGTGGACTTCATTAGATCCAGGAAGTTTAATATTGTACTTGAGGGTTTAGAAAATAGGCCGGCGGGCCGGGGGCAAATATGGGTCACGCGTTAAAGGCACTAAGTATTTAGTTTCATACGTCTTTGTCCTGACCAGTTTATTTTAAATTCTTGTTTATCTGATGTCCCATGTCTCCACCTACTCGATTATGAACTGATTTCAGTCTGCAACTGAACTTTTAACTTTGTGGGCAGGTATTTCGTATAAAAGAATCGAAAAAAAAAATTCAAATAATAACAATAATGCATGACTTGCGTAACATTGATCTAAATCCACTGTAATCACCCCTTTTGCTAAAGCCCATCATCTGCTACTTCTGGGTCCCTATTTTCCACAATAACAAACTTTTTTGAAATCTAACTTAACATATCTCGGTGCCTTTCATTGTATAAGAAAAAGGGAAAAGGACACGTAATTCAAGTAAGATGGATTAACTTACCGGCCGCCTTAATTTTTTCCTTTGCTTTTATGATAGTGACAGGGCTAATAATTCTGATAATTTATCACCCTCGCCTCTTGAAAGAACATTGAATAAATGTCACAGAGGAACTAAGAAGAGGATTTGCAGTTATCTCTTTGTGGTTAAATATTTTTGTTTTAAATTTAGAGTTCAATGTGGGTTTGAACTTTTTTCAGTTGTTAGAGTGATTTTACGTAAACCATTAAGCAGTTTCTAAGGCACCAAAAATATTTTCATATAATACTGAACAGGGATAACATTGTACTGTTTGTTATTTATTGCAGAGTTTAAATACTCCCCGGGTAAAATCACCCTAAATCAGATTATTAGTTACTGTATCAGCTGTAACCTCGGTATCCTGGGTCAAGAAACGTTTTCCCGTTGTTGTATACTCTCGTAGTTTTTTTTTGGCTCTTTGTCAGTAGAATTTAACTGGCTAGCAGGAATTTTTTTCATTTAGGTGCAGTTTCAATCCACCAAAAACTTTCCCAATTAATTATCTTAATTGAGTGAGTAAGTTTCTTTCTTGCCTATAGTCACTAGAAGAAAAGTTAAAGGAATGTGCTTAATTAATTCCTCAAGCACAGCATTGGATGAGAACATGAAATAAGGTTCATTTGCAAAGGGGTTTACGTTCAATCCCGAATTAAACTAAATCAGATACATGTCAGTGGCATGTAGATTATTTTATTTTGCAAATATATAATTCTTTATTTGAGGTAAAGGTAATTTTAGGTGTCTGATCGGTGCCTGTTTAAAAGGGAAAAAAAAGAAATAAAAATGACATTTGTTCTTGGGCCATCGTAGTTTGATCAATTATAAGACACAAACAGCAGTGATAAACATATTGAACTTGTTCATTTTGATTATGACTTGACGTTTCGTGTGTGCTCTACATCTTTCGTATTTGCTCTACGACCAAATCATCCTGAGCTCTCATCCTGAGCACGTCTTAAGTATAACATCACCATCATTTGGACTCAGCGATCACAATCCTACTATTTTGGTTCGCAAACAAAATGCAAATTTGAAATCCACCAAGAAAGCGCACTTCACTGTCACATACCGCCCTTTAAAGAAATTGAATGCTGATAGCCTCATTAAAGATTTAAATGAAGTACCCTGGACCGTCCTTGACACCTTTGACAATGACCCAGATGAAATGTTAGCAACTTGGGAAGCCCTTGTACTCGATGTGGTAGATCGACACGCTCCACTTAAATCAGTCAGAGTTAAATCTATGAAGAAACCATAATGGCTTTCAGATCAAATTCTCAGAGCTATCAAAGAGCGCAATCGGCTCAAGAAAGAGCTGGAAAAAGGTCGAATCCAAAAAGTGTCTTTCAATGCTGCTAGAAACAAAGTAGTTCGACTTATTGAAAAAGCCAAAAAAGAAGCGGTTATCAATGAAATAGACAACAGCAAATTTAACTCCAGAATCCTATGGAAGACCTTAGAGAGCATTTTGCCTACTAGTGTGAGACAGTTGAGTCGAATAAACTCTGTAACCAAAGACGGAACTAGCTATACTACCCCGGAAGAAATATCCAACGTATTCAACGAGCATTTCATCTCTATTGCTGATAACATCATTGATAAAACCATCAATACTAAACCCGATCTAACTAGTTTGGTGGATTTCGTAAAACGTAACAAAGCTGACAACTGTGCAGATTTCAGCATACCCACAATTTCAGATCGCGAAGTTTTAGAGATCATCAAATCTCTCCCATCAAATGTTGCAACAGGACTTGATGGAATCAGCCCCTTGTTGTTAAAATTAATCGCTCCTGCAATTGCTCCAAGTCTAGCAAAAGTAATAAACTGCAGCATAATTAACAGTATCTGCCCAGCTCAGCTCAAACTGGCTCGTGTCACTCCGATTTACAAACAGGGGAGTAAAAACGATGTTGACAATTAAAAGACCTATATCGGTCCTCCCCGTCATTTCAAAGATTCTCGAGAAACATGTTTTTAATCACTTCAATGCTTTTCTTACTACTCACAATTTACTGTACAAATGTCAATCGGGTTTTAGAGCTAACCACTCCTGCGAAACCATTCTTGTAAAAATTACAGATGAATGGCTGGAGGCAATGGATAAAGGCCTTTTTACAGGTGTTGTTATGATCGATTTACGCAAAGCCTTCGACGTTGTAGACCATAAACTGCTGCTGAAGAAACTTCAGATTTATGGCTTGAACAGCAACTCCCTCAAATGGTTCGAAAGTTACCTCAGCGGAAGGTATCAGAAGGTATGTGTCGACGGTAAACTCTCTGAACCGCTCAGTATTCAATCCGGTGTACCGCAGGGAAGTATTCTTGGTCCTGCCCTTTTTCTGCTCTTCATAAACGATCTGCCTTTAGTACTGAAGAACAACATTGCGATTTATGCCGACGACTCGACCCTTTATGCATGTGCGCCTACCTTAACTGACGTCGAGGAGAAAATTAGACCTGACATTGACGCAGTAGCGAAGTGGGCGAAGGAAAATAAAATGAAAATGCATCCAGCAAAGACAAAATACAGTATAATTTCGACCAGACAGAAAATCGCAAATTCACCAAAACAAACTCTCGATCTTTCAGTTGACGGCGTGCAACTCTCTAAGGTTGAGTCAGAAGGTGTCTTACGAGTGTACATCGATAGCC
>NC_090890.1:35163898-35176398 GCF_036669925.1 Montipora capricornis | reverse complement strand
CATGGAACGAAAGGAGCAAAAAGAAAAGATTGAGCAGAATAAGAAAAGAATAGAAGAGGCAAAGGAACTTGCCGAAAATGCGCATAAGATTGCACAAGAAGCTTCGGAGGAAAGTAAGGACGAGTTACGCAATAAAGTGAAGGAAATAGCCGACAAGTTGAGTCTACCAGAAGGATGGGACAAACAGGATAAAGATGATCCAAATGAGCTTTTGCAGCAACTAAATAATGAGATCAATATTGCCTCAGATTCTCTGTCTATACCGCCCTATGTCACCAATGAGGATATCGCCACTGCAGCGAGCGGTGGATTGGCACTCTACGGTATCCTGTTTGACAATCACGATATCGAAGATTTTTCCAAAAGCCCACCGTTCCCGTTACTAAAGAAACCAGGACATGTGGAGTGGTTAAGCCCGTCTCTTGGATTTCAAGTGCATTTCTTCAAATCAACCGAACAGTATGCATCTACCAAATTTTACAAGACTGCAAAGTCTTCCGGTCTCAGCATAGCTGCTTCTGTGTCAGGCAGTGGCTATGGATATCATGCCAGTGCATCTGCTGCCCATAGCAGTGAAGGAAGCGAAGAGACTTCAGACAAGCTGCAGAGACAGACGACTCACGCAACTATCACCCAGTACATATGTCAACCGACCAAGGCTTTCCGCATCCCCACGGAAGACTTGGAGCTGAACTATGAAGCTAAGACACGAGCGGAAAAAATAAAGGACGAAGAAAGTGCCGAACGTTTCTTGGAGATGTATGGATCACATGTGTCAGAAGGCGTTCACACTCTGGGAGGGGTATTCTTTCGTAACCTGGATGTCACTACCGATAGATCAGCAAACGTATCAGATGTAATGAGGGCAGCTGGCAGTCAGCTTGACACCGATATCTCGGCCGGTTACAGTGGCTTCGGAGTTTCCGTTGGAGGCTCAGTGAAAACAAGTTCATTTGAGGTAAAAGGTTCACGAGATGCTAAATCGACAGAGAAAATAAATTGCATGTCTGAAATGACTGTACAAACGCTTGGCCCTCCAACGACAAACCCTCAAATGTTCAGTCAATTACTCCAAAGCAACAACGCAACATGGTACGTGATTGACCGGGGAGATCGTGCTGCTCTTGTTCCAGTGTGGCAGCTGATTTCAGACAGGGAGCAACAAGCAGACCTTCTTGAAAAAGTGTGGAAAGAGAAACAGAAGAAAAAGGAAAAAAGGGTAAGTAATTAAGAACCGATCAGTGAACTAATATATAGATTTAGCCAAGTTTAAAAGCGGAGCTCCCGTTTCTAATCCCAGAAAGCAATATGCTGTTTATGGAAATAATTATACTTCTGCATAAAGTACAAAATTAATCTTCATTAGTGTGTACAGTTTACAGTGATCAAACCGAGAAAACACCTCTGAGCTGACAGCAGTAAATAAACAAGCCTTGCAACCAATAACTAACAATTTAAGCCAACAACTAAAACTGAAATGACATGCACAGTAACCTCTTTCACAACATTTTCCGTTTGACTGACTATCTATACTCCCTCTCTCTTCAGTTCAGAACAACAGCAAAAATCTTTACTAATTCTGAAAAAGTCAACCTAAAGTGTAGTAAATTCGCTTACTCGACTGTAATTCCACAGTCAAACAAAGCAGCACACAACTGGACACCCATTTCACACAAAAGCCTATAAATGTGATTCTTGAAATATGTCAGAATCTCTGTCAACACGGAATTGCAAACGTTTTCAGGCCTTCTTCCTTTTTTAGCTAGTTTTACAGAATATGTCAGGCAGTGAGGCATAAAAGCTTATTATTAAAGAAGGAAAACATTAAGCTTACCTGAAAGCTAACCGTTGTAAACAGGTGTTTTGTTTCTCGCTATATTTCTCTCAGCTTTATGTTGATGTTCACTGAAATTTTCGCTTCTTCTCCTTCCTCGGCTTCTCTCGAGGATTTCTTCGCTTAAATTTCTTTAATTTCGTCGCCTCTTCTCTCGTGCTCTTTCCGGCTCTTTATCCCGTTGCTCGTTAGTAATATGATTTCTCGCCAGAAAAACGCGGGTTGCCAAATGCAACGCTGCCACCCGATTTCCCGCCAAGGAAAAATGTCCGAATACTCCCGTCCCCGAGGCTGTCCTGCCTCCCCACCTCCACCCCGACAGTCTGTACAGGCGGACGGACGTACGGACGGACTTACGTGACGTCATAAGCAAACTTTCTCGCATAGATAGATTTCCCAAAAAATCTTACCCATGGTGCTCCGCTGGCGCCCTTCGCGCGTCTGAGCTCCGCTATTAAACAGGAATGCCACGGCGAGGTGGTTTGTTAATTGGCGACCCTGATCCTCGACCTTAAGGTCGGTGGCTCGAGGCGTGGCTCCCAGTGCGACTGAAAACGAGAATCATTGACGGTAACGTTGCAAACGGGCCGTATGTAACGTTCATCGCACCCACGAACGGAAAAAAAAGCATCGCAAGCAACGAAATAAGCGCCACATGCAGAAGAAGTAAGCACCTAACATTAAGAAAGCCACCACCAATAATGTAAGACACACCGAATGTAATTAAGCTAAAAAAAAATCATGCAGGTACAAAGAAAGAAGCATCAACTGTAATGAGAAAAGCACCGCCTGTAATGAAGAAAACACCGAATTTAATGGTAACAGTACAGAGTATAAAAGGGAAGTGGGCAGGGGACTGCCAATAAAGCATCGGAATTAATATAAAAGTGCCAAATATAGTAATAATGATAATAATGATAATGATGATAATAATAATAACGATGATGATGACTATAATAATGATAATAAATTTTAGAAAAAAAACGCATGAATACTTCACCGTTCTTCATTGCCTCTCCAACCGTGATCTCGGCTGTCTGTTGTCTGTGGAATATGTAAGGGTTTTAATTCCAGTCGTGGTGAGTTATCACTCACCCAATTGACTGTTTTTGTAAGGTGATCCAGGGGTCTAAGGCAAGAATGATGAAATCGATCCGGCGATCCAAAAATGAATATCAAACTATGTTCACGTGACCTTCCCGTCATAGAATGTTTTTCGTTTATCTTCATGTATCAATTTCTAACACCATCTAACCTGCCTTTCTTGGTCGCAGGCTAATAACACCTACCCTTTGAAAGGCTATAACCATACCCTTTTGCCAGGACAAGATTTATGCATTGATTTGGCAAGCGAAGGAGTTCCTGACCAGGCCTATGAAGTCATTGTTTATGCCAAAATTGCAAAAGGCTGGAACTCTGCTGGATTAGACGAAGACGGTGGGATGACAGTAAGCAGTACCATTTCCAACGGCGTGATCGAGAGGAAGCTCGCCTGTCACTTTTACGATCAAAATTCATGGTCTTACAATTCAGAAAATATTCCACTTCCTGTTGCACGGGATGGTGAGAGAGTTGTGAGAGTCTCATTTATAGGTCCCACTAATGCCAAGGGAGTTACTGCATCTGCTCAAATTGTGGGTTATAGTGTGTGATAAAGTCAACGACCTCAAGCTATTAGCGTTTCCGGCTTTCGATGAGCTACCGAAATAAAGGCGTGAATTGATGAGTGATTCTTTTTTTTTGATGGCATTTGTGTTATTACTCGATCGAACGTCTGCCCCAGAAAAAACGCAAGCCCTGATTTGTATTCAGTTTTGCTAATAATAATTAGCTGCTTATAGACAAACGGAATTCTTTTTCTTGGGTGCTAATCTAATGAGCCAAAAGTTTTACGAAGTGCTTGAGCTGAAAACCGATACAAACAGCAAAAAAAGGGGACATAAATGACAAGCTATTTCGTCAAGAGCAACTTCAGGCTATCCAAAAACTCTTACGAAAATAAACTACGAGGAGCTCTTTTTATTCACCATTGTTCATCATCTGTAGAATGAGATTGCGGTTTGCACAAAAAATAGAAAGATTGTTTTGGAATGAGTACCAATCCATGCTACAGATTTTATTTTAGAATGTTCTTACAGAGTTGCCATACTTTTTGTGTGGGAAAAAGTGAGCTACGCAAGTTCTTAGGTTTTATCTGTCTTGGTCAAGTATTACACCAGATGTGGTTGTGATTTTTCGAAGGTGCAATTCATAAGCAGTTACACGAACATTTGATAACCAGCAAGTTGTTTTCTCCATTTCAATCGAGACTGATACCTGGCAACTCTACCTATATCACCCTTTTAGATGCCTGCATTATATTCTGAAAAACTTCGATAAGTCTTATTGGACACGTGTTTTTAGATCGGCATGATTGACCACTCCACCATGCTTAACACTAGGCATTTCTGGGCATTTGTGGATATCCGATTAACATGTAACAAGAAAAGCAACGATCGAGCCAAGAACTAATTAACCCACGATGATGATAACTTTGTCTGATGTGTGATTTCCTCCGATATAAAAGGTTGAAAAAGAAAAGATAAAAACGGAGAATTACACTTACTATAACAAGTCAAGATAATGTTGCTGAGGAAGAGACATTTTACCAGCGAGCATGTCGCCTACAGAGGCAAAGTGTTCATTTAGTATGTTAGGAAACTGTGAAGCTTCTTTAAGAAGTTTGTTATTATTCTTTAAATCCTTAAGTGTAGTTATGGCTTTAAGGTTCTTTTTTCGACGATGTAGTCGGTCACTGATTCCTTCCCAAGTTTTGTTCATTTTAGTTGTGTTATGATTAAAGTACTTGTGATGGTATCTCTTTTTACCGTTCACCGTATCAAACTGCAAATTTTGTTTCAGTACAGTGTTTGTACTTGGCTTCATCACAAGACGCGTACAATTTGTTAATAACTGAGATCGATGTCCTATATGATCCACGGATTAGAAAATTGTTAAATTGCTTTGCGATTTGACAATTTTATAACAGGCGCATGTGCGTTAACAAATTTTCTTAATGGGGCCCCGTCGTGCTAAATTTGCTGTTTATAGGTCAAAACTAAATTAGTGCTTTACCTCACACGTACAACATTTCTGACAACCCACTGACAAGAGATGAAATTAATTTTTGGCGACTTTCTGCAGACACCATCTCCAAACTTGAAAAAACTTGCCAGTTTTTTCAAGTTTCAATCCATTTCCATCCCCTCCATCCATGGATGCAAATAAAAAGGAATAGCTTCAGTACACTTCAGTTGTTATTGGTAACAGAGCTACACCATTGCTTTTGAAATTTCACTGAAATAGCGTGACACTGCCCCTTTAAACTTATAGTAAAATGAGGAAAACAAATTATTCACACAGGTAGTTTCATTTTACCCGGGGAGGGTACTTGGGTCAATTTTTGCTGGGTATGTGCCGCTGGCCTCTCCGAACCCCTACCCCATCATAGTCTATTGTGTGTCCAATCATAGACCCCATCTTAGTCACTTTTGCGCAAATGTTATTTTCGCTATCCCAACTTAGTCACTTTCTGATTATTCCTCTACCTTATAAAGCCTTGTAAGTAGGTCATCCTGAAATGAATTGACACGTTTGTTAAATTGAATGTACTTCTCACCTACTGTACAAACATTCTGGTACATTTGCTGTCCGTAAATATTTAAAACAACAGCACCAACCATTTTTTAACCGCGGATCTTCCTATTTTTAAATCCCTGCTTACCAGAATTTTCTTATCCCAGAAATCCCGAAAATGTGCGACCCCATTCTAGTAACTCCACTAAAAATGTAACCCCATTATAGTCAATCCAGTCGTGAAAATGCGACCCAATCCAACGGCATATCCCCATTAGCCTCTTATAAGAAAGTACTCCCCCCCCCCCCCCCGGGCATTTTTATTCATCCTATTCCTATCAACCTCACAGAGATCCTTGTTAAAGCTATCAACGGACAATCTTGAAAAGTCACGTGTTTTGACAAATTTCCCTTATTAACTCGGGAAAGGGCAAAGCCATTTCCGAGAACTCGGAAAAAGGCTGGATTTCACTCCTTCTATGGGCTGTCAAATCCTGTAACACATTTTTCTGCTGACTAATGCATAGCGCTTGCGCAGATATTGACTCTGTGAGGACTCGCTCATCAGCAATGGAGAGCGAGAAACCGTCTTACTTAATTTTTGCTCCTTGGATAAACATGCACCTTTCTTGAGTTCCAAATTACTAGACCCAGTAAATTACTAGGCCGCCAAAAATATACAAAATCGACGAACTGCACGATTATTGTCCAATGACCGAAACCTTCACCTGATATTATAAGTACGGCTAAAATACAGGAGAGCCAAACGGTGCGCTTCGGAAAATGGATTGTGGAATGATGATTATGTTACCGGGTAAATGGAGTATGTCCATATTAGAATGATATAAAAAGATACAGAAAAAAAAAACAAAGAAAAGAAAATTAAAAGAATCCCCACGGAGATTCGAACTCCCGATCTTTGGATTGCAGGTAAGCGCTTATTTTCCACTTCGTCACACCCCAACAACAAGCTATTTGACACAGTGGGCTCAAGGAACTCCTGGTGGACTTTTTGGATTTTAACCGACCTCTCGCTGATACATGTTTTCGTTAGAAAAGGTCTTTTTTGAATACTGGAAATGGGTCGGTGCTGAAGTTATTAGAGAGCTTTAGATTCCAGGACGAGAACGACTACGAGTACGAGATTTTCTTAATGAACAACATTGAGCGCGCGCTAACCAGCGTCATTTTGGCGGGAAAAACGTGATACCGTCGTCATTTTAGTCCGAAACAAGTCAACAACACGGTAGCAGTTTTGGCATTTTTCGATCAGCAAAAAAGGTTAAATTCCCAGCAATAAAAATAACTGAGCAACCTACACTTCTAACAAAGAGTAAGATTAATCGTCCGGGCGACGGCGCGCGCAGAAAAAACACCAATGAGAATTCAGAATAAAATTCAGAATAGAATAGACTCCACTCTTTTCTTCTCTATTCTAAATTCTCATTGGTAGTTTTGCTGCGCGCAACGTCGCCACTGACGTTCCCGTTCTGTTGCTAAATCAGCCTGATGAACGCGCGGGCGACTGTGCAGAGCTCCGCTCGATTTTTTCGACTGGCTAAGCTCGCACATGCAGAAACTACTAATGGACTCACACCATCTGTTGAAAGAACAAGTATTTCTTCGGATTTCTTAGCTGAACATGTGTTAACAAGGGTTAGAAATTTTAGGGATTGATAACTTGACTCCGAATTTACGCGTCCGAAAATGTTTGATCAGACAGGCAACTGTATGGAAAAAGAGATGGTGTCATATGTTTTTGCAATCAACTCTTTGGGCTTGCAGAAAATTCGACGTAAAATAAAAGATGTTAACACAAAGATTAATGTAAACTGCATAAACGCACATATCTTAATTAAGACTACTGCCGAGAGATTTCTTGGTACAAAGTGACCGTTCAATACATGTCAAAACAACAGCCTGGATAGTGGACTGCGAGTCCCTTCATAAATCAGTCGAGTGTCCCGCATTTCTGAGACAGTCGTGTTTTAACACGCAAATAGTTTATTTCAACTTCACTACACAGACAAATGCAATCCATTAGGTTTATTTTGGTATCTTTCGGCCTCGCACCAGCAGCAAGCATGAACCACCTACATGTGGAACAATAACAACAACTAATTGACTACGGGGACACCGCCGGATACGAAAAACCAAAAAACCCCCGTGGGGGAAAAAACTGGAAACGTATTCCCCGAACCAATGCAATGCCATGATCCCTCCGGGGTTTAGAAGACCTCTAGTTACAAAATAATAATGATTTATAAAAGAAACAAAAGTTAATCGGACTGATGCAGGCCTAGAATGCCTCACCACGTGATGAACTGACACTTTATAGACAACCTGCTACCCATCATGCCTTACACCAATCGTACCCAGACCCTTCTGTTCTCGTGCCGTAGAAATATCAATTTCTGTCTTATTCGCACGTTCAACCGTTAGAAATTATATATTTCAACTTCACTACACAGACAAATGCAATCCATTAGGTTTATTTTGGTATCTTTCGGCCTCGCACCAGCAGCAAGCATGAACCACCTAGAAGACAAAGAACGGGCTTGACGATTTGTCTAAGAGAAAAAACAAGAAAACTAGCAGTATCGGTTACAAACCCAAGGACTTAGAGACCGAAAGTTTGACGTCTGTGCTGTCTTCAACATACCCATCCTTAGAGGTTGCGGACTTCCAACGACCGTGTCTCTGAAAGACTCTATCAGGCACTCCACTATTAGCCGCAGCGGATGCCCCCCCTGACCGGAACGAGTGAGTGCCGTAGACCTGGGGGTCAGGTACAAAACCTCTCAGGGTTTTGCGCAAGTGGTCCCTAAAAGTACTGTAACCAATGGGCTTATTATTGGAGGCCAACTTGTAGGACTTTTTGGTCTTACTCAACCGCCTGAAAATAAATTGGTCTGACAGAGGATCGATATTAAACCTGTTTAGATACTCTTCTAGGATCTTGACTGGGCAGGCCGTACCCTCTCCCTTTGCGATCAGGACCTCATCACCTTGCCTTACTTGATCATTTTTGCTCTTCTCGACTTTAATTGACATGTACCCGGTGTGAAAGGAAATTTGATTTCTTTTAATCCTACTGACGTCATCAAACCTGAGGAAACCCGCGAAACACAGTAGATATAGGCAAACATTTCTAAGCTCCAAACCGTTAGACAGGTCAGCCCCGCCAAATATACTCTTAAGCAATTCCGGTGTGATAGGCTCTTTCCGATTCGACCATGCGGTGCCTAAGATTCTCATAGGCGCATCCCTAACCGCCACAACTAGCGAACTATCAGTAGGGGAGGCCAACCCAGCAGTTTCATGCACCCGTTTTATCCCATAGAACGTGGCATGAACAGAGCTACAAGAGCTAGTAGTTTCTAATAAGTACTGTAAATAAAGGGCCACCGGAAGCGGTTCAGCCGGAAATGAAGTGACTTCGCCCCAACGCGAGGCAAACTCTTTCCACCTGTTGAACGCTCGCGTGTATCCGTCGACAGTGCTTGTAGCCCTGGACATTAGAACAGTGGATTTCATTCTATCAGCCAAATTCCTCAAATCGGGGTGCTCTAGATTTCCGACATCCTTCCAGACTCCGTGCTGGAACACATCTGACAGAAAAAAGAGACAACAAAATGGTGGGCGCTGAAAATACTTGATAAAAACCTTATCTTAAAATTACTTCCCCAGTGTAAATGTGCCCAAAGAAAGCAAATTCGGTTACGAAACGCTGACTTTATTATCTCTACACATTACATACACGTTAGTTCGCTAGATCCATTAGTACACTTGAAACTGAAAATAAAACACCAGTAACTGTCCCACACTGGACAATGACGGGAAAAAGCGGATACCAAAGATCCGCTAAAAACTAATGGAAAGTACTACACTACTGTATGCCATGTTTTCGACATAAATTCCAACCAGAAATGGCCACATCTTGACTTAATTGCACTTATCGCACCATCCATCATCTTCAGTACAAAAACCTGATGAACACAGTCGTTCACTGACATTAAACTTGACTCTAAGAGTGGCCACTTTAAAACACAAATTCTTAGCTCCAAACAAACGGTTCTTAGCTTTGCCTCTGACAAAGAGACACTTGTGATCAGGTAATAACAACCAATCGTGCACAAAAGGACTCAAATGTCTGCCGTCTTGAGACAAGACTGTCCAAAAATAGGATGACTTCCACACTGGAACAACAATTGATCCTTCAGCCTTGCATAGCTTCAAATGATTGATAACTCTTACAATCAAGGAAACCGGGGGCACTAGCCAATTATTCTGATATATTCAATCTTGAGTAAATGCGTCAACCGCTTCTGTTCCAGGCTGATAAAACCTAGAGTTAAAGCAAGCAAGCTTGGTGTTATAGTTGCAAGCGAACCTGTCCACCGAATGCGGACCCCACCTAACGTCCAACATTCTAAAAATATCATCGTTTAATGCATAATCATCAAAATCTATGATTCTACTGAGACAATCCACCACTGTCTTCAGGTCTCTAGGGATCCATTTCATTTCGAGTGAAATGCTATTTGTTGCACACGAAGCGAAAATTTCTAAAGCTACAGACTGCAATTGCTCAACACGACTTCCACTATTTACAATGCTTTCAACATTCTGATTATCAGTGAACCAAGCCACCTGTTGGCCTTTGAGATCGTGAGCAATAGCTAACTGAACCGCTTTTAATTCCCTCCAAGTAGAGCTCTTCTTTCGCTCATCGGACGACCAGTTCTGCTGAAATATTTTACCTTCGTTTTCAACAAAAGAACTGCAGGCGTAATCAGAAGCATCCGAATATACAATCTTCGAGGGCTTGCTTTCGGTAGGCCACGCCGCCCGACCGTTCAGAGAACGTGCGTTTAGTTTCCAAAACATTATTTCCCGAATAGCCTCATCAGTGAGCTGGACATTAGAATTCCACGATGACCTACCATATAACACATGGTATAATGACCTTGTCGACATAATGCGGGTGATGTTACCCACAAAAGGAGAGAATGAAATGATCATGCCAATAATCGAAGCCAGATCCCTAGCTTTGACTATGCGAGATTCACAATCACTGAGGAAATCAATAAAATTAACAAATTTGCGCAGTCGTTGATCAGTGGCACCAATAGTGTCCCGAATAGTGTCAATCACACAAACTAGCCAAACTATAACATGAGAAGGAACCCACTGGGACTTTGCAAGGTTTACAATAAAACCAAACCTAATTAGATCGCTATGCACCTTCAAGCTGTGAATTTTAGCAGTTAACTCGATAGCGCCCCCGCCCAATCCGTCATCAAGGAAAACGACTATCGGAATACCATTGGACCTCCACATTTTAATAACTGGCTTAAATAGTTTGGTGAATAAACATGACGCCGAAGACAGACCGAATGGGAGAACTACAAATTGAAAAGAACGAATAACCCCGTCACCAAAACCCCACCTAAAAGCTAACAACTTTCGGTGCTCGGAAAAAATCTCTACATGATGATACCCCGACTTAAGATCAAACTTAAAAAGGGAATACCCCCGTGAAATAATTGAAAGCGCGACTTTGAGATCTTCGCATTTAAATTTTTGTTTGTAAACGTACAAATTGACATGTCTAAGGTCCAATATCAATCGCTTCTTCCCAGACGATTGTGTGGAAACTGACAAGGGATTCACAATATCGGGAGCTTCATCTAATTCTTCGATACAATTCATCTTGAGTAGATCTAGAACCGCCTCGGAGACAAAGTCCTTCTCCTTAATAGCAGATAAGTTATTATCGCTATGTTTCGGAGCAGGGAGAGAAACAAAAGGAATTTTATAGCTTTCTCGAATAACTTCCAATATAAAACCCGGAGCATTGATTCCTTCCCACTCTGAAATGCATTTTGCTAGCCTTCCTCTAACCGATGTAACAGAATTCGCCTGAGTAGAATCTAATTCATACGAATCAAATATAGAAAACTGTGCACGGGAAGAATCGACTCCCACACAAGGAAAATAAACATCATCATCGACAACTAGATAATCATTAGTAACAATGGAATCAACTACACCTTGATCGTCCTCATCTAGTCAGAAGCTTGTACTGGGTTTGGATTGAAAAGTCGAGCATTGAGCTCTCCAGTGTCCTGGCTTGCCACATTGAAAACAATTCCCGGGTCTAATTCGACTCCTGCTTTGTGCCTCCACCGTTGGAATTTGTTTAATACCTAGCGAATTTCGTTCGCCCGAACGACTGGGACCTGAATCCTGAACGACCGAATCCTTTCTGGCAGCGAACCCCGAAGCGGCAGTTCGGGATCTTGAAGCCGACTGTTTTAAATGTGCCTTGGCGCGTGCTTCAGCTTTGAACATCTTTTTCTAATCGTCAGAGTCATCGGCGATCTCGCCCTTTTTATACTCCTGGACCGTAGACCAGCCGTACTCTGACTTGTCGGCAAGAAGGATGTGCCTTTGGCGCTCTTTCAATAAGTCCTCACCTTTATGGAGCGAGTCCTTAACTTTGTCCAGAGCATTCGCTTGAGCGGCTGCTTCAATTTCCTCTAAGGTGTCCTGAATCTTCGCGTTAAACCTGAATTGATCTTCATTCGCTTTCTTTTTAAAACGCCTTGGTTCTTCCATTTTAAGTTTCTTGATCTCACGAATCTGAGCGTCTGACGAGTCCACGTGCGATCTTTTTAACTCGTCTATCGATTTCTGGAAAAGCTGCTCTATTGATTTCATCATGGTCTGGTTGTTGGTTTTTATCATTTTAGCAATGACGTCTTTCGAAACGCCCTCTTCATCCATGGCAGTTGAAAGAAAAGACTTGGAAAGAAACAAAAGTTAATCGGACTGATGCAGGCCTAGAATGCCTCACCACGTGATGAACTGACACTTTATAGACAACCTGCTACCCATCATGCCTTACACCAATCGTACCCAGACCCTTCACTGTTCTCGTGCCGTAGAAATATCAATTTCTGTCTTATTCGCACGCTCAACCGTCAGAAATTATATTTCCAAATAGTTGCTCCCCGATAGATCGGGAAGAAGGCTGGGTTCCATT
>NC_090890.1:35156398-35158898 GCF_036669925.1 Montipora capricornis | reverse complement strand
CCATGTATATCCATGTATAACAATGTATAGCCATGTATATTCATGTATACCCATTTATCTCTATGTATATCCATGTAAATCCATGTATAACCTTGTATATCCATGTATACCCATGTATGTCCATGTATACCCATGTATATCCATGTATAACCATGTATAGCCATGTATATCCATGTATATACATGTATATCCATTTATTTCCATGTATACCCATGTTCAGCCATGTATATCATCCATGTATATCAATGTATACTCATGTATATCCATGTATACTCATGTATCTCTATAGTATACCCATGTAAATCCATGTATAACCTTGTATATGCATGTATAACTATGTATAACCATGTATAGCCATGTATATCCATGTATAACCATGTATAACCATGTATAGCCATGTATCTCTATGTATACCCATGTAAATCCATGTATAACCTTGTATATCCATGTATACCCATGTGTATCCATCGCGAGCCCAAAAAAATATTCCAAGAAGAAATTTATTATGTTCACCTCCATCCACACACGCAGAGACGGATTTCTAAGTTTTGCCACTACTTAAAATAGTTTTATTGACATCATTCATTCAACAGAAAATATGGCCATTACCGAAGGAACTACGCCCGTAAAATAACACCTTTTTTGTAGTGGGATAACAAATCTCCTATACGATGGTCTAACATATAAGGCCATTTTCTCCGTTGAGCATTGTCCGACCGACCCAAATTTTTGGAATTTTCAAAAAAAAAAAGGGTAACGGTGTTTTAAAACCATTTTAATGTTGCATAGGAGTTTCGGGGGTTGATCCTTTTTCCCACGCTGTCTTAAGTTTGCAACAACATCCACCAACTTTTCAGCCATATTCATTTTGGGTTCACGTCTTGTTTGTTTTCCGGGCTCCACAGCTATGATGTTGGGGTAGCAGGACTCCGATTCCGAGACTGCTCAGGAAACGCATTTGACGCTAAACGAAAAAAAAAAAGAAGGAGGATGGGCTAATACTCGCGGACATTTTGCTCAGTGCTCGCAAAATACTTTGCAACTCTCAAAATATCCGCGCGCATTATATGTTAAACCATGGAATAAGATGTATTTATCACGCCGTCTGAAAAACAACAAAATATACGAGCAAAAGCTCGAGAATGAGCAAGAGTAGAATCTTCTCTCAATGCAGCAAAGCACAAGGAATAAATCTGGAAACAAACAAAAATAAGATACGAGAATGCGTTGATCGAGCCGTGTCTCCAAAGCTGCGATTGCTAATTCTGCTGTCGTACTTAGCATCATCAGCAGAATGGCGCACGATTGCAAATTTGTTTGGTGTATCTCTACCTTTTCTTTGCACTTGTGTTAAAGAAGTGTCTGCTGCAATTGTCAAGAAACTGAAGTCGCAGTTTATCACGTTACGTAAAGGAGAATATTTTAAAGAAGTCATGCGCATTTACAAAGACAGATGGGGATTTCCAATGTGTGCTGATCAATAGACGGCACTCATATTCTTGTAATTGCCCCACCGACCGACCATGACGACTTCGTGGATCTCAAAGGCTACCACATCATTCTTATGCAAACAGTTGTTGACTATGAAATGATATATGAAATGAATCATATGGTGAACTGTGGATGTGAAATCACGTGAAACTATGATCCTCGCAGTAGTGAACGCAATTTTAGCAATTGCGTAGGGATGAGCGCGCATGGCTGTGCATGAATATAAATGGTATCCATGGGTATAAATGGCTTAAGGCTTTACATGAATATACATGGCTGTACAAGGATATACGTGCCTGTACATGGACAGAAAAGGATATACATGGGTATACATCGGTATACATAGATATACATGGGTGTGTATTGATATACATAGGACATACGTAGCTTTACATGGACATACATGGGTATACATGAGTATACATGGCTGTACATGATAATACATGGATATACATGGCTGTACATGGCTATACGTGGATATACATGGATATACATGTGTATACATGGACGTACATGGCTATACGAGGGTATACATGGATATACATGGCCATACATGGCCATACATGGATATACATGGATATAAATTGGCATATGTGGATATATACGGGTATACATGGAGATACACGGATATACAAGGGTATACATGATTATTCATTAGTATACATGGATATACATGAGTATACATAGATATACATGGGTATACATAGGGAAACATGGATATACACGGCTGTATATGGATATATATGGGTATACATGGATACAATTGGAAGCACATGGTTATACATGGGTGTACATGGATAAACATGGGTATACATGGATATACATGGCTGTGATATGCGAATACATTGACATGGTTATACATGGGTGTACATGGATATACATGGATATACATGGATATACATGGGTATACATTGATATACCTGGCTGTACATGGATATACATGGATATTCATGGCTGTAAATAGGTATACATAGGTATACCTGGATATACATGGGTGTGCATTGATATA